>NW_018363308.1:0-2056 GCF_002078875.1 Numida meleagris
CGCCAAGTGTCCCAGCCCATCGGGGCGTGTGAGAGGGGATTCCCTTTAGGATCTTGAGCTTGAAATCACCGCATCGGACTTGCCATAAATAACCTGAGGCCCTGTTATCATGAATATCCCAGCCCCCCTGTCGTACGCATCCCAGGAGCCTTTATAATGCATCTCTCCTGCTGGCGGCAGGGGGTTAGCAATGCCCAGTGGGTCCCTGGCTCCTCGCTGCGGCGGGGACGCGTCCCATCACTGGGGGCTGCAGGGCTGTTATCCAGGACCTCCATCACCTCATGGGGCTCTCCCTCACCCTGCTGCCAGGATCCCATCCCCAGCACATCTCCCTATCGTATCCTCTGCTTCTCCCCATCCCATCCTCTGTCTGTGGGTCGTCCCCGTGGTGCTGTGGGATGCTCGGGACGGGCTCTGTGTGCAGGATCCGTGCTGGCTGTTCCCTCATTGCTCCCTCCCAGGCCCAGGTGGGCTCTCCATTCAGCCCAACTACAAAGCGATAGGGGAGGGCAGGCTGGGCGGTTTTATTTTAATTGATTTTGTCAGGAGTTGCTGTATTTTATGACATGTAGACTCCGGAATAACTTGGAACATTTGACACGCGCACGAAGAGCAGCTTCCTGACGTTTCCTTCTTTGCTCGCCTTTTATTTCCCCCCACCCCCCCCTCCCCCCATCTCCTCCCCCTCAAAGCGGAGCGTGTGCCTGGAGGGAGGAGCAGCGGCTGTGTCTCTCCGAAGGCCGCTGGAACATCAAGGCAGCGCGGAGCAGACGAAATCATATTGCAAATAAGGATGTAAAAGCCCCTGCAGGAGGAGCCCCGCGCACACCCCCCAGCTGCAGCGCGATGTTCAGACAGACACGACCCAGCCTGGGAAAATGCCCTCGTGTTAAATGGGAGCTGGCTCCAAAAAGTGGTTTTTTTTTTTTTTTTTTTTTTGGGGGGGGGGGGGGTTTGCTTAGAAAAAGCGAAGGAAAAGCTGAAACAACCGGAGTTTTTAGGAGCGTTTCAAAATGAACCCGAACGTTGCTCCCCCCCCCCCCCCCCCCCCCCCCCCCCCCCTTTGGAAATGTTGTTTAACGTGGAGTTAAAAACTAATCCTGTTCAAACAGCCCACCCGAAGCACAAAACATTGGTTTGGTTTGGTTGGTTGTTTTCTTTTCTGGGTCGATCACAATAAAAATAGGCAAACAAGGAAAGTTTCAAGGCTGCACCTGGGGCTGCCCGGCCCCAGCCTGGTGCGTGGGGTTGGGTGCTGGGACGGGGCTGGGTGGGAAATGAAGGCAGGTGGGATTTGTTGGGGTTTTGGGGGCTTTGGCCTCGTGGTGGTGATGCCATCAGGCTGTGCTTGTATGCTTTGGGCTCGTGGTCCCTTGGAGGTTCTGGTAGCCAATGCATGCGGCTTTTAGGGCTGGGAGCGGGGAGAAGCTTGCACTTGAGTGCTCCAAGTGGGGAAAGAAGCAACACCCCACGCCTTGGTTCCGCTGAGGGTAAGGCTTGCATCCCCTCCTCCCGCTCTCCCATGTGTCCCAATGGGAGGTGACACTGCTGGCTCCCCCGGAGCGCTTCTGCGGTCAGTCTCTTGGTTTCCACTGTTGTGTTGGTGGTGATGGGAAAGCAGCTTCAGTGGCCTCATTGCCCCGTGGGGCTGATGGGCTTGCCAGTGGCTGGCATTGGGCCCATCAGGTGGTTTCCCATCGCAGCCAACTTTCTGTATTGTCTGAATCTTGAGTTTGGGTCTTGTCTGATCCGTGACCCTTTCCTCCTATTGCATCGGGTGCGAGATCGCCGCGGAGCGAGGGGATGAAAGGTGCAGCCCTGGTATTTGCGGCCAATAAAACAGTAATGGCATTCCCATCTGCTCGTTACTTCTCGTGCTCTCCCCTTTTGTGGAGTCTTGGCTTTCTTCAGATTGCAATGACTTAAAAAAAAGGGGCGGGGGGTGGGGGGAGACGAGGGGCAGCCCCGCAGCTTTATGGCCAACCCTTTGCAGCGGGGCTGCCAGCGCCGGGCCGGGTGCGTTGCTTCCAGCTGGCCGCGCGGTGTGAAGGCAGCC
>NW_018363309.1:0-2162 GCF_002078875.1 Numida meleagris
GAGCCCTTACAGTGAGAGGTTTTTTGCCTCATGGAGTAGATGAGCAATTACCTCATTATTGCTACCTGCAAGAGACGTGCTGTACCCTGGACAGAAGGTATACTGTGTGTTTTAATCTCTCCTGTCCCCGTTTTCTCCAGGACTTCAAGGAGCAGATAGTCCATCATGCTGCAACCATCTTCCTGATCAGTTTCTCGTATTGTGCCAATTACATCCGCATTGGGACACTGGTGATGGTGATTCACGACGCTTCTGATTGCTTCCTAGAGGTGAGCTCCACAGTTATTTGCCGGGCAAAGCCTAGTTGGCAGCGATGCTCTTCAGCCAAATGCTGTCTTCTGATCTAGCACAGTAGGGGCCAAGCACTGTGGGATTTCACTGATAACTCACTGCTGATTTCTTGACGTAGCTTAAGGTGCCCTACAGAGAGGAGATTACCTGCATGTGGATTGTATTATATCTGCTCATTAGCCTCTTGGAGCACGTGCAGATGCAGTGTCTTGGCCTGCTTTGTTTTATTGTTCTTTCTCCTTCCAGCCAACTAAGATATTCAATTACATGAAGTGGAAAAAAACTTGTGACAGCCTCTTTATGATCTTCTCAGCTGTTTTCCTCATCAGCCGCCTGGTCATTTTCCCCTACACGTGAGTCTGCTGCAGTCAAGGAAAATGAAAAACTGCTTTCTTAGAGGCAGGATAATTCAACTGTGGGCTGAATCTTTTGCTGCAGCCTTTGCTTTTCAATTCTTGAGCTCATGTCTCTGACCTCTGCATAGATTACAGTGCCACATGGCTGCTACACCTGCCTTGGGGTAAACAAGGGCGGTCTGCCTTGGAGTTCATAGAATCGTAAAGACCTGAAGTATACTGCAGAAGAGTCCTTGGCTTTTGGCTCTGCTCTGCGTATTTCCAGTGGGGAACTCGCATGTTATATATAAGGAGGAAATGACTGATCTGAAACTTCCTCTGTGACAAGAGTTTCTGGGGGGCTTACAGCCCTGCTAAGAATACCATTGCCCTTCTGTGCAATTCTTTCTCTCTTGCAGAGTGCTCTATAACACCTACTATTACTCCATGGAGATATTTCAGCCCTTTTTTGGATATTACTTTGTGAATGCTCTCCTGATAACTCTACAGTTGCTCCACGTCTTCTGGTCCTGCCTCATTATTCATATGGTCTACAAGTTCATGCTCCAGGGCACGGTATGAATCAACTTGTCGTCCCTTGCACATGACATGGGGAGGGAGGGTGCTCTAAAACTACTTGGGAGCACAGAAGTTTCTCTGGAATTGATTCTTTCTCATCCTAGTGTAATTATACATGTAGACTCCTATCCGTGAGGTAAAAGGGACACTCAGTAAGCATAATCCATTCAAGACTGCAGCTAGCTATCGTCTGTTTGTCTCCATCGGTCATAGAGCAACCTCCCATGCCTGAGATGCAGCTGTGTAAACTTAAGTGAAATGCATCCCGTTCTTTCTGACTGTAGCATGTTGCATCTGCTGTGAGACCAAGCTGCAGCTCAGCACGAAATTCTTCTCAAAATCAAAGACGTGAGCCAGTGTCATCAGGTTGGCCATCTGCCAAGGACACAGTCTAGGAGCATCAAGTTTGTGCTCTGTGGGAGTTGACCTCATAGCCTGGGATGAGTTGTTTTCTTACTATCCAACTAGGGAATTCTGTCTTCCTGAGAGCAAGCATGAGCAGCTCATCTTCATCCATATTGTCCAGAGCTTCCTTGTCAGCCTTCCTTTAAGGTAGCACAGAACAAATAACTTGCAAATTAAAACCGGAAACTTCACACACTGCAGAAAATGAAGGGGGAACTGAAGAGGCCCTTCCTACTGTTTTCCTAATTCTAGTGTGGGGTGAAATGCCACTGCAGTTATTACAGTGTTAAATGATGAGGTAATGAATGGCGTTATTAGAAATAAATGAGCCATCAAGAAGGCTGGAGCACATCCAGATTTGTTCGTGTTTTATCTACAAGCGTTGTGGTTTAACCCTGGCAGGCACCTAAGTGCCACACAGCCACTCACTGCTCTCCACAGGTGGGATGGGAGAATCAGAAAGGGAAAAACAGGAGAACTGTTGGGTTGAGATGAAGACAGTTTATTGGGTAAAGCAAAAGCTGCCTGCACAAGCAAAGCAAAACAAGGGAT
>NW_018363310.1:0-2160 GCF_002078875.1 Numida meleagris
CATTCTTCCTAATATCCAGCGGGGACCTCCCCCGGTGCAACTTGAGGCCGTTCCGTCTCATCCCATCACCATTTCCTGCGAGAAGAGGCCGACTCCCACCTCAGTACAACCTCCTTTTGTAGGGAGCGATGAGGCCTCCCCTGAGCCTCCTCCGGACTGAACAATCCCAGTTCCCTCAGCTGCTCCTCATAGGACTGTGCTCCAGACCCCCCACCAGTTCCGTTGCCCTTCCACAGACACACTGCAGGGCCTTGATATCTTTCTTGTAGAGAAGAACCCAAAACTAAAGACACCACTTGAGGCGCAGTCTCGCCAGTGCCGGCCACAGGGGTACGATCACCTCCGTGCTGCTGCTGGCTGCGCTGCTTCTGACACAAGCCAGGATGCCGTTTGCCCTCTTGGCCACCTGGGCTCACTGCTGCCTCGCGTTCAGCTGGCTGTTGACTACCACCGCCAGATCCTTTTCCAGCTCTCCTCCTGCCCCAGGCCTGTAGTGCTGCGTAGGATTGTTGTGACCGCGGTGCAGGACCTGGCACTTGGTCTTGCTGGCCCTCTTCCAACTGGCCTCAGCCCAGCGATCCAGCCTATCCAGATCCCTCTGTAGGGCCTTCCTACCCTCAAGCCAATCAACACCTCTTCCCAGCTTGGTGTCACCCGCAGACTTACTGAGGGTGCACTCAACCCGCTCGTCCAGATGGTCAATAAAGATATTAAACAGGACTGCCCTCAATACTGACCCCGGCGGAGCACCTCCCGGGACTTTTTCTTATCATTAGTAAAGCAAGTTAGAGGGCGAGGTAGTAGAAAATTACCATGGTTGCTCCAAAAATAATGCATGCCCTTTATTTCCACAGAAACAACAACAGATATAAAAAGCACAATAACACTAGACAATAGAGCAAGTTCTCAGCTACAAAATACTATTTTCCAATACAGTCTCCACCGTTAGCTGTGCATTTTCTGCAGCGATGATCAACAGTCTGCATGCTACGCTCAGAATAATCTGCACCAGCCAAGTTGACGTGCTGTTGCTGTCACCACTGCTGAAACACACCATCCGCCGCCTCACTGCACTCACAACCACTGCTTGGTCTCCATAAATGTTCAGCCAGCATCGATGAACATTGATAGGTGCCTTTTTTCTGCATGCATGAATTCAATGACACACATTTGCTTAAACGCACTTCCAGGTCAGACAATGCCATTTTCTCAGACTGCCCCTCTGCTGCCATCTCTTGTATGACAACAAAATGTCACAGAATATAGGTGGGAAGGTTCAGCCTCTTCTGCAGTCCCACCAACATCCGCCTCTGACGTCGCGCACTGACATCGTACAATAGGAGGCAATACTTTCAGAGCAGCCATTGTACCACTGGTGAAGGAAGTACAGATTTATTTCCATTGCTGCAGCAGCCAAGAATTGCAGTCATCAGTTGCAGCAGTATGTATATGCCTTCAGTATTACATATTGCTACAAACACGATGAGTAAAGCAGCACAGACATGTACCATGAATATTTAGATGCTTGCCCACGTATGTATCTAATTGAGAAGTACACCAAACTGCTCCTGGCAGGGGGGCCCTGAAGCGGACGATGGACAAAGTCACCCTTTGGCATCACAGAGCCTGGAGTCTGCCAGGCGTCCCTGCTGAGGGCCCATTACCTTGACGAGGAGATCTAGAGAACAGTAGTTCATTCAGGGGAACTTCTTGGCAGGGGAGGCCCCAGTCTCTGTAAAACCCAAGCCATTTTTAGAACCAATCAATAGGTTTTTATAAAATCAGTTGGTCTCACCAGGCTGTAGCCAGGTGAATAGAGGAAATAGAAAAACCTATGGAAAGAAACGTGTAGAATGCAGTTGCTAATTCAACATCTTCATCAATGGCATCAATAACAGGCTCAAGTGCACTCTCAGCAAGTTTGCCAATGTCACCAAGCTGAGTGGTGCAGTTGACATGTTAGAAGGAAGTGAAGCCATCCAGAGGGACCTCAACCAACTCGAAAGGCGGGCCCGTGCGAATCTCATGAGGTTCAAGATTGGAAAGTGCAAGGTTTTGCACTTGGGTTGGCATAATCCCAGATGCGTACACAAACTGGGACAAGAACTCCTTGAGAGTAGCCCTGTGGAGAAGGACCTGAGGGTCCTGGTGGATGAAAAA
>NW_018363311.1:0-2088 GCF_002078875.1 Numida meleagris
GGTGACCTCTTTCATTTTCAGGAGCTGCTGCAGAAGGTCGAGGGAGCGGCGCGTGGAACTGTGAGACAAGAGGGAGCAAGAAGAGGAAGCGGAAGACTGCAGATGGGGGAAAGGGAGAGGCGTTCTGGGCAAAAGCATCTCCCCGTCCGCGGGGCGTAGTCATATTGCGATAGAACGTTGCCGGCACCTTGGGTGACCAGGCCGGCTGTGTGCTGGGCGACCTCCCTGTAAGCAGGGCTCGGGTCTTTTGCTGTAGTTGGCCTTTTGCCTCGTTGCTCCTTTGGCTGCCCGGGGAGCGTGGCCCCCTGTAAGGAGGGCGAGAGCCACCTCTCCGCACCCGAGTGGGAAATGGAGCTCGCCGGACCCCACGGCCACCCTGTAAGCAGGGTAGTGCCGTTTCCCCACCCCTCTTCCTCCGGCCGCCCAGCGTTGTTGCCTGCTGGTGGCCTGTCAATGCAATGGCCCTGTAGTCGGGGTGCGTGTCACGGCCTTTGGCCTTACCTGAGAAGCCCGTTGGCACGTTGAGGTCCTTGGCCTCCGTGCAGCCTGGGGATGGGACACAGGCGCTTGTCTGTTGCTCGTGGGTGTGGGTTTATTCCCAGGCGTTGGCTGCGCTGCGTTGTCCTTCCCTTCTGGAAAGTCACATCTGTGTGTGCGTGTTGCCCTTCCTTTCCTTGTTTGCGTTTGTGGAGCGAGTGAGCGTGTGAGCTTTCCCTTTAGGCCTCCACAAAAATGGCTGCAGCTTAGCTGAGACCTCCCAGGGGGGAATGGAGGACTTGATGCGTGCCGCAAGGGGGGTGTTCCCTCTCAGTCCCGCGAGCGCAGCGAGTGTACTGTCTTGCCCCTTTTTTCTTAGGACGGATCAGAGCCACACGGTAGTAGTTCTGTGGCCGAGGCCGCCCTGTAGCCAGGGCTTGGGCCTGCCCTTGCGTGGCCGCCTGTTCTGCTGGCGGCGTGACAGCCCTGTACTCGGGGTGTGTGTCACAGGTTGTGGAGCCCCTCTGTCCCCGGGGCAGCCCGCCCCGCCCGTAATCGGGTCTGGGGAGGCTGCAGTGCTGCAGCCGGCTGCTTTAGCCATCCAGTCGGTGGGGATGACCCCTCCCTGGCCTGTTAGAGGGTGCAGGTTGAGGTGCTGCTTTATTTTTTCCATGGTTGGGGTGACCTCCCCGCTGCGTGGGTCGAGGTCGCTCCCTGGGCCCCCGAAGACGTGGTGTTGTGCCGCAGCCGGGCGGGCCGGCCCGTCCCTCGGGCGCTGGCGGGAGCTGCGTGCTCCGTGGGGCTTTCTGGAAGTGGGGAGGCGTGGGGCGCCGTCCTGTAGGCAGGGCTGTGCGTGCCCCCTTTGCGTGTGCTGGGTGAGGTGTGTTCTGAGGGCCCCCCTGTACTCAGGTGGGTGTCTGTGGCCTGGGCCTTTCAGAGGCGCCGGCCGAGAGATTTGGGTCTGGGCTTGTGCCCTCGCTGGGATCCCGGCCTTTGGCCGTGCTGCCCCGCTGCCTGGCCGCTGAGAGTCGTTCCTGCTGCTGGGGGGGAAACCGAGCTCTGTGGCTTGCTGGGTGTCACGGACCCGCCTGTAACCAGGGTCTGGGTTGGGGAGCCTTTGTGCTCTGCTGGCAGCCTGTGTGGGGTGACCGCCCTGTTAGCGGGGTGCGGGTCAAGGTGCCCCTGTCCGGGAGAGGAGGAGCCTCCCTTAGCCTGTGGGACTTGGGCTGCCCTGTAAGTCAGGGTCCGGCAGTGCCCTGAGTTCCCGGGCCCTTTGCGATGGAAGCGGTGCCTGGAGCCCCCTGTAAGCAGGGGAGGCGACTCTTTGGCCGCTGCTTTGTGTGCCCAGCTTAGTTTGCCCAGTCTGCCCGCCCCTGCACCCCGTGCAGCACCGGCTGGAACTCGGCGGCGTGTCAGTGTGGTGAGAAAAGCTGCTCTAAGTTGTTTTTTGCTGGGACGGACTGGGGGGCGGGGGATGCGGGGTCTTCTTTGGCCGGGTGGCCGTGTGCTCATCTCCGTCGGGTTGTGGGGTTCCCGGTTTGCTGCAGGTGGAGGGGTCGGTGCTGCTCAGGTGTGACGGTGACCTCTTTCATTTTCAGGAGCTGCTGCAGA
>NW_018363312.1:0-2097 GCF_002078875.1 Numida meleagris
GGGTCCTCAATTGGGGGGGGTCCCAATATAGGGGACACCGGGACCGTGTGACCACTACAGTCCCCAACACCGGGACACAGTGACACTGTGACAGTCCCCAGAAACAGGAACGGGGTCACCACAATGGTGCAGTCCCCAACACGGGGACATCGTGACACCCCCCCAACACCGGGACCGTGTCACCACTACAGTCACCAACACAGGGACAGTGTCACCACTACAGTCCCCAGCACCAGGACACAGGGACACCGTGACGGTCCCCAGTACGACACTGTGTCACCACGACTGTCCCCAGAACAGGAACAATGTCACCACGATGGTGCAGTCCCCAATGAGGGGACATTGTGACACCCCCCAACACTGGGACACTGTCACCACTACAGTCACCAACACCAGGACACCGTGACAGTCACCAACACCGGGACAGTGTCACCACTACAGTCACCAACACTGGGACACAGTGACACCATGACAGTCCCCAAAACAGGAACAGTGTCACCACGATGGTGCAGTCCCCAATGAGGGGACACCGGGACACCCCCCAACACCAGGACAGTGTCACCACTACAGTCACCAACACCAGGACACCGTGACAGTCACCAACACCGGGACAGTGTCACCACTACAGCCCCCAGCACCAGGACACTGTGACACTGTGACAGTCCCCAGAACAGGAACGGGGTCACCACGATGGTGCAGTCCCCAATGAGGGGACACCGGGACACCCCCCAACACCGGGACCGTGTCACCACTACAGTCACCAACACCAGGACACCGTGACAGTCACCAACACCGGGACAGTGTCACCACTACAGTCACCAACACCAGGACACAGGGACACCGTGACAGTCACCAACATGGGGACAGTGACACCACTACAGTCCCCAGCACCAGGACACAGTGACACCGTGACGGTCCCCAGTGCAACACTGTGTCACCACAACTGTCCCCAGAACAGGAACAATGTCACCACGATGGTGCAGTCCCCAACACGGGGACATCGTGACACCCCCCAACACCGGGACTGTGTCACCACTACAGTCACCAACACCAGGACACCGTGACAGTCACCAACACCGGGACAGTGTCACCACTACAGTCACCAACACAGGGACAGTGACACCACTACAGTCCCCAGCACCAGGACACAGGGACACCGTGACGGTCCCCAGTGCAACACTGTGTCACCACGACTGTCCCCAGAACAGGAACAGCGTCACCACGATGGCGCAGTCCCCAACGAGGGGACACCGGGACACCCCCCAACACCGGGACCGTGTCACCACTACAGTCACCAACACCAGGACACCGTGACAGTCCCCAACACCAGGACCGTGTCACCACTACAGTCACCAACACCGGGACACAGGGACACTGTGACAGTCACCAACATGGGGACTGTCACCACTACAGTCCCCAGTACAATGACACTGTGTCACCACGACTGTCCCCAGAACAGGAACAGTGTCACCACGATGGTGCAGTCCCCAACGCGGGGACATCGTGACGCCCCAGTGTCACCACTACAGTCACCAACACGGGGACACAGCGACACCGGGACAGTCGCCAACACCGGGACCGTGTCACCACTACAGTCACCAACACCGGGACCGTGTCACCACTACAGTCACCAACACGGGGACAGCGTCACCACTACAGTCCCCAGCACCAGGACACAGTGACACCGTGACAGTCCCCAACACCGGGACCGTGTCACCACTACAGTCACCAACATGGGGACAGCGTCACCACTACAGTCCCCAGCACGAGGACACTGTGTCACCACGACTGTCCCCAGAACAGGAACAGCGTCACCACGATGGTGCAGTCCCCAATGAGGGGACATCGTGACGCCCCAGTGTCACCACTACAGTCGCCAACACCGGGACACAGCGACACCGGGACAGTCGCCAACACCGGGACACGGCGTCACCCGGACCGACCGCTGATGTCACCGCCAGCCCCGATGTCACCCCAGGGTCACACTGGGTCCTGGTGACACCAATGTCCCCCAGCGTCCCCACAGAGACCCCCCGTGTCCCCCCACAATGTCCCCATTCCCCCCCAGTGGCCCCATAAGAGACCCCAATGTCCCCA
>NW_018363313.1:0-2103 GCF_002078875.1 Numida meleagris
CCCCATAGCGACCCACATCGCCCCATAGGGTTCCACGGGACCCACAGTGCCCCATAGCGACCCACATCGCCCCATAGGGTTCCACGGGACCCACATCGCCCCATAGCGACCCACTTCGCCCCATAGGGATCTATGGGAACCCCAGTGCCCCATAGCGACCCGCATCGCCCCATAGGGATCTATGGGACCCACATCGCCCCACAGCGACCCACATCGCCCCATTGGGATCTATGGGACCCACATCGCCCCACAGCGACCCACTTCGCCCCATAGGGATCTATGGGACCCACAGTGCCCCATAGGGGCCCACATCGCCCCATAGGGATCCATGGGAAACACAGTGCCCCGTAGCGACCCACATCGCCCCATAGCGACCCACATCGCCCCGTAGGGATCCACGGGAACCACAGTGCCCCATAGCGACCCACATCGCCCCATAGGGATCTATGGGACCCACAGTGCCCCATAGCGACCCACATCGCCCCATAGGGATCCACGGGACCCACATTGCCCCATAGCGACCCACTTCGCCCCATAGGGATCTATGGGACCCACAGTGCCCCATAGGGTCCCACATCGCCCCATAGGGACCCACATCGCCCCATAGGGACCCCCACATCACCCCACATTGCCCCATAGGGACCCCCACATTGCCCCATAGGGACCCATAGACCCATAGGACCCATAGGGACCCCCACATTGCCCCATAGGGACCCCCACATCACCCCACATTGCCCCATAGAGACCCCCACGTCGCCCCATGGGGACCCCCACATCGCCCCACATTGCCCCATAGGACCCACATTGTCCCATAGAGACCCCACGTCGCCCCACATTGCCCCATAGGACCCACATTGCTCCATAGGGACCCCACATCACCCCACATTGCCCCATAGTACCCACATTGCCCCAGAGAGACCCCCACATTGCCCCATGGGGACCCACATCGCCCCATAGGGACCCGTAGGGACCCCCACATTGCCCCATAGGGACCCACAGACCCATAGGACCCACATTGCCCCATAGGGACCCATAGGGACCCCCACATTGCCCCATAGGGACCCCCACATCACCCCACATTGCCCCATAGAGACCCCCACATCGCCCCATGGGGACTCCACATCACCCCACATTGCCCCATAGGGATCCCCACATCTCCCCACATTGCCCCCATAGGACCCACATTGCCCCATAGAGACCCATAGACCCATAGGACCCACATTGCCCTATAGGGACCCACATCGCCCCATAGGGACCCCCACATCACCCCACATCGCCCCATGGGGACCCACATCGCCCCATAGGGACCCATAGGAACCCCCACATTGCCCCATAGGGACCCATAGACCCATAGGACCCACATTGCCCCATAGGGACCTGTAGGGACCCCCACATTGCCCCATAGGGACCCACAGACCCGTAGGACCCACATTGCCCCATAGGACCCACATTGCCCCATAGGGACCCCCACATCACCCCACATTGCCCCATAGAGACCCACATTGCCCCATAGGGACCCATAGACCCGTAGGACCCACATCACCCCATAGAAACCCACATTGCCCCATACGAACCCCCACATCACCCCACATTGCCCCCATAGGACCCACATTGCCCCATAGAGACCCCCACATTGCCCCATAGGACCCACATCGCCCCATAGGGACCCATAGGAACCCCCACATTGCCCCATAGGGACCCACAGACCCATAGGACCCACATTGCCCCATAGGGACCCACATTACCCCATAGGACCCACATCGCCCCATAGGGACCCCCACATCACCCCACATCGCCCCATGGGGACCCACATCGCCCCATAGGGACCCATAGGAAGCCCCACATCACCCCACATCGCCTCACATTGCCTCCTCATCCCATTGACTCCCATTGCCCCCCATTGCCCCACGTTGCCCCCCATTGCCATTCATTGCCCCCCATTGCCCCACATTGCCCCATATCGCCCCACATTGCCCCACATTGCCCCCCATTGCTGCACATCACCCCACATTGTCCCCCATTGTTCCACCTCGCCCCACATTGCCCCACATCACCCCACATTGCCGCACATTGTCCCCTCATCCCATTGGCCCACATCGCCCC
>NW_018363314.1:0-660 GCF_002078875.1 Numida meleagris
CCCCCCAGCCCCTCCTGCAGCCTTTATAGGATGGGACCCCCCCAGCCCCCTCTGCGGCCCCGGCCCCTTTTTGCAGCCCCAAACCCGGAGCGCAGCCCCCTCCCAGTGCTGCTGTAGGGCCGCCGGAGCAGAGCCCACCCCCAGCTCCTCCCGCTGCATATTATGCCGGGGGGGTTGGACCTGCGGGTAATGCTATGCAGGAAAATGGAGCGTTCCTGAATTATTACTGCACAGCTCCCGCGCTCCTCCCGCTTTCACTTTTTGGGGCTTTTTGGGGCGGTTTCATGACTTTAAGCGAAGCCCCCCCTGTCCTGGGGTTCGGCCCTGGGGCTTCGTCCCCGGTTGCAGTGGATAATTCTGGGGGAAGGGGGCAGGCACACGGAATATCTTTGGTTGTCCCCCCCCACCCCTGGGTGCTCCGCGTTAATGCGGTGATGAGCGAATGAACTGAGGGTGGTGAAGTGCTGTGTTAGGGTTAGGATGGGGTTGGGGGGGGTAACAGAGCTGGAGGTCCCCACCCCAGAGCCACGGGGGTTATGCTGCAAAGTGTGACCCTAAATTGTTGGGGGGGGAGGGGGGTGCCCCGGGCATAGGGCTAAGGGGGTCTGGGATGGTGGAGAGGTGGCAGTTCAGTGGGGCTGAGGGGGTGTGAGGGGGGGG
>NW_018363314.1:4024-6476 GCF_002078875.1 Numida meleagris
CGTAGAATGATGGAATCGTAGAGCAACCCAGTGGGAAGGGGCCCACAGGGAGCGTCGCAGCGAGGGGCTGGGTCCCGTGCCTCAGTTTCCCCACTGGTCAATGCGGGATCGCTGCCGGTGGGGTGTGATGGGAGCACCGGGAGCAGAGCGCGTGTGGGGTGGAAGCACTGGGGGTTTGGGAGGGAAATCCCAAATGAGCGCTGAGCGGGGGAACCCAACGCGGTGCTGGGATTCCTCTTTGTGCAGCTCCGGGTGCCAGTGGGGGTTCCACCGTCGTGATGCCCTAAAACCTGGGAAGGGCTGAAAAGGTCGCGGGGAAGAAGGGGGGGGCAGGCGGATTTCGGGTGGTTTGGGAATTTGGGTCACGTTTTCCCACCTTTTACCCCCAGCTGGATTGGACTCATTGATCCCAATGCATCCCTTCCCATATTCAGTGATCCCATTGATCCCAATGGGTCCCTTCCTGTATTCAGTGATCCCATTGATCCCAATGGATCCCTTCCCGTATTCAATGACCTCATTGACCCCAATGGATCCCTTCCCGTATTCAATGACCTCATTGACCCCAATGGATCCCTTCCCATATTCAATGACCTCATTGATCCCAACTGGTCCCTTCCCATATTCAATGACCTCATTGATCCCAACTGGTCCCTTCCCATGCTCAATGACCTCATTGATCCCGATGGATCGCTTCCCCTATTCAATGACCTCATTGATCCCAGTGGGTCCCTTCCCATGCTCAATGACCTCATTGATCCCTGTGGGTCCCTTCCAATGTGGGAGACTACAAACTGGGAGGCATGGGAACGTGCATTCCCTGGGATGGAATTCCAAAGGAATGAACCCAGGATAACGATGGCCATTAATTGGCATCCCATCCCCACGCCCCCATCCCCACATCCCCATTGTCCCCATATGACCCAGCCCCAATTAACCCCTTCGGATCCCTCACCGATGGAGAGTTCCGCCCACATGGGATCCACATGTGACTCATCAGCGCTGTAATTAACGCAGGGCTGTAATCATTCGGAGCAGCTCCGGTGGTCCTCTCTTTTTCCCCCCCACCCTCCTCCTTTTTTAATATTATTTTTTGCATTTCATTTCTGGCCGCCATCTGTTGCCGAATCGCTCTTCTCGCCACGTGCTTCACGCCGCCATCTGCACCAATTAGTTGTCCCATTAATTGCAAAAAAAAAAAAAAAGTGTGAAGGAGCCCAAATGCAGTGCTGTGGCTGGAGGAGCTCCCGGATCTGAACTGTGCCACCAAACAACACAGAGCTGAGGGGACCAACATCCCCTTAATCACCTGGTGCTAATTGCTCTGCAGTGCTTTCCCCATAGGGAAGTGGATCGATGCGTTTTGCTGAGCTGAATGTGTTGGCTGCTGTGATCCATGGGGATGGGTTGGGGTGGGATGGGGTGGAGATAGGGACGGTTCTCAGCCCCATGGCCTCAGTTCTGCTTTCTCTCTCCCCACAGCCAACAGACCCCAAGTGCTACCAAAGGACTGGGACATCCCCAACCCAACAGCGGTCTGCGATCCTCAGAGCAAACCGTGAGTGAGCAGTGGGTGCCCCCAGAGCCCCCTGCAGCATCCCCGGGGTGGGGGGCGGGGGTCAGATTGGGTGGGCTTTAAGGACCCTTCCAGTGCAGCCATCCCATGGTTTTGTGATCCTTCAGGACCCTTCCAAGCCAGCCCTCTCATGGTTCTATGACCTTCAAGGACTCTTCCATCCCAACCATCCTATGGTTCTGTGATGTTTCAGGACCCTTCCAACCCAGCCATCCCATGGTCCTATGATCTTTAAGGACCTTTCCAACCCAACCCACTGCTGCAGGTTCCTCCCTTCCCACCCTCCCCACCTCCATTTCCCCCCCCCCCCCCGTGCTGGCAGTTCAGGTCTCCTTGCTCTGCTCTCCTCACCATTGGCCGAGCTCTGCCTGCTGGAGAGCTCATTAACTTTTAATGACTCCAGCTGCCTGCTTGGCGGTCCACTCGTCCCTCACTCTGCTCTCCGTTGCAGGGGAATAAATTGTTAATTGAAGTGCGTGCAGGCATCCCCAGGTGTGTGCCTGCTCCGGCTCCAGCCGGGTTTCACAATGCACAGCGGTGTTGTGCATCGCTGGGGGCTGTGTGAGCTCCTGATGGAATGCGGCCACGAGCCAGTGCAGCTGCAGGGCTCCTCCATTCCCAGGTGGATTTTGGGGTGAGGGTGTTCCCATCCAAGGGTTCCCATCCAGGGGTTCCCATCCACATGTTCCCATCCAGGTATTCCCATTTGAGATCCAATCATGGTGTTCCCATTTGGGTTCCCATGTGGGTTCCCCTGTGGATGTTCCCATCCAGGCATTCTCATCCAGGTGTTCCCATCAGGGTATTCCCATTTGGGTGTTCCCATATGGATCTTCCCATCAGGGTGTTCCTATATGGATGTTCCCATCCAGGTGT
>NW_018363315.1:0-2104 GCF_002078875.1 Numida meleagris
CCCTTCAGGATGGGAATTCTCCCCCACAAGTGTGGGATAAATCCTTCCAGGAGCAGGAATCCTGTCCCCAAAGCACTGTGGGATGGGTGCTGGTTTGGGTTGTGGAGCTGGAGATGTGCCATGGGCAGCAGATGATGCGGTGCAGAGATGAGGCACGTGGTAAGGACACAGGTGTGTGTTATTGCATGCATGAATCAGTGTGCATGTATGGCATCACACATGCATATATGGAGCCATAGAGCTAAGCATGTAGTGCATATGTGATGATGTACACTGCGGTAAAACACGTGAACATACGCAGTGAATATTCATGAAGTGAACATGTGATTGTGAGCACACAACACATCAGCACTGTGCAATCTGTAAGTACATGTGTGCACACCACATACACAGGTTTGTGTGCCCACAGATAGAGGCATCAGCGGGGTCTGCCAGTGCGCACTTCAGCGTAGATAACACGGGGCTGTGGGGAAGCAGGGGGAACAGGGGGCTGAGTGCTGGAGGGCTCAGCTTGCAGCTCAACATAGGTCAGACACTCGCTGTCACTGCACGGCACCTGAGGACAGAGGGGAACAGTGGAGTGCCACCATGGGGACCCCCAAGGTACTTGGTGGGGAACAGCCAAGGTGTAAGTCTGCAGGGGGAGTGTCCAAGAGGGTGGGTTTGGGGCTGAGATATGGGGTCCCTAGGGGTCAGACACTGGAGACCATGGGAGGTGTTGGGGTCCTGTTACTCAGTGTGAGGGTGGCCATGGGGTCTGGGGTCTGTTTAGGGCTCAGTTGGCACCAGGGTGTTTGGGGGCTTAAATGTGGAGCCCGGGGAGCCCCCATGGTGCAGATTGGATGTCCCCAATGGGCTGGATTTGGGGTTGCAGATGAAGTTGTGCTAAGCCATATGGGTCTGGGTGTCTTGTGGACTCCCCATAGGCAGGGATTGTGGTTCCTGAGTTGGGCTTGGGGACCCAAGGGGCAGATTGGGATTTGGGGTTGGCTGACACAGACACTGACCTGGAGATGCATGACCTCGGGCATTCTGAGGGAGGCATCTATATCAACAATTGGAAGGAATAAGTGTGGGTATTATGGGGAGCACAGAGGGACACTTGGGGTATCTATAGGGGATGGAAGGGGAGAAAGAAAACAATAGGGGAGACCTAGAGGGGATGGAAGCAATGTAAGCTGTTCCCCACCATGGCTCTCATCTGTCCACATCCGGCGTCTGCGGGCAGCGAGGAGGAGGAAGATGATGAGGACGAGGATGAACACGAGGGTGGCAGCACAGCCCCCCGCCACTGCTGCCAACATGTTCCCGTGCAGCTGCTCCGTGCCACCTGTGGGGTCTCGGTGTTCACGTGCTCCCATTCTCAGCCACCACTTCCATGGGGATGGGACGTGGTGACACTGACTCCCATGAATGACACCAGGGACAAAAAAAATGGTGGCTGTCACCTACCTGGGTGTGCAGGTCCGGGTGTCACCTTCAGTGTCACTCTTTTCCCCAGAGGTGAGGACAGAAAGCAGCAACCTCTGATACGGTAGGAGCACCTATAGGTGCCAGAGTCGGCTGGGGTCACCCCATAGAGGGTGAAGGTGGCTGTGCCCCCACCACTGGGGTTTTGGTGCTGGATAGGGGCTGAGTGCCCGTCCTTGTGCAGGAGGAAGGCGGCCACATAGTCCTTCTTCCAGCAGCGGATGGTGACATTGGTCCCTGTCTCCACGTGTTCCTCAGGGCTCAGGGAAATCCCGGGTGGGGGGTATCTGTGATCTGAGTGCAGAGAGGAGACAGCAGTGGGACATGGCCCTGTGGGGACAGCACAGGGACACCCATTGTCCCCAGGGCCCTCACCTGTCACCACCAGCTCCAAAGGGTCACTCTTCTCTGATATCCCTGGTGGCTCCAAAGCCCGGTACTGGCACCAGTATTTCTCTGCATCTTCTGCATTTATTCTACCCAAGGAGAACTCAACCATGGACTGTGCTTTGTCCGTGTTTTTTCTGGATCTCAAATGTCCATCCTGGTACAGCCAGACCACGGCAGCTGGCCGGGGCAGGTGGCACCGCAGGGTGACAGTGTCCCCTAGGGACACACCCTGGCTGGGGTGCAG
>NW_018363316.1:0-2145 GCF_002078875.1 Numida meleagris
TCTTGGAGGACCGGTAGAGGGGGTCTGGTGGACTCAGAGGGGGGGCAGTGGAGGACTGCTGGGGGTTGGAGGACCCGGAGGAGGTTTGGAGGACCAAAGGAGGAGGTTGGAGGAACAATGGTTGTGGTTTGGAGGGCCCAGGAGGGGTTTGGAGGACACAGATGGGGTTTGGAGGACCAATATTGGGATTTTGAGGACCCAGTGGGGGTTTGGAGGACCAAAGGAGGAGCTTGGAGAAACAGCGGTTGGAGTTTGGAGGACCCAGATGGGGTTTGGAGGACCCAATGGGGGTTTGGAGGACATGCAGGGGGTTTGGAGGACCAAAGGAAAAGAGTGGAGGACCAAAGGAGGAGGTTGGAGGAGCAGTAGTGGGATTTGGAGGACCTGGATGAGGTTCGGAGGACCAGTAATGGGATTTGGAGGACTCAGTGGGGGTTTGGAGGACCAAAGGAGATGCTGGAGAGCCAACAGTGGAATTCGGAGGACCGATAAAGGGAGTTTGGGGGGCTGGTGGAGGTCGGAGGACCGATAGCGGGATTCGGAGGACCAAAGGAGGAGGTTGGAGGACCAACAGTGGAGTTTGGAGGACTGATGGAGGGGGTTTGGAGGACCCCAAGGGGGTTTTGGGGGGACTCGAGGGGAGGGAACGCGGAGGAGCGGGTGTTGACGGGATCTCGGTGTCCCCCCTTCTCTCCCCCCACCCCTCCCCCCAACCTGGCAGCGCTATGGGGGACAGCGACGACGAATACGACCGCCGCCGCCGCGACAAATTCCGCCGCGAACGCAGCGACTACGACCGCTCCCGGGAACGCGATGACCGCCGCCGCGACGAATGGAGCGACCGGTGGGTGGGGGAGTCCTCCCAGCCTGCAGGGGGCGTCCTAATGGGAGGGCGGGGTCTTCGTGTCCTCCTGGCCTCCAGGGGGTGCCCTACTGCCACTTTGCAAGGTCCTCCTGACCTGCAGGGGGCACCCTAATGTTTCTTTGTGGGGTCCTCCCGGCCTGCAGGGGGCGTCCTGATGGAAGGGTGGAGTCCTCCTGGCCTGTAGGGGGCGTCTTAATGGGAGGGTGGATTCTTTGTGTCCTCCTGGCCTCCAGGGGGTGCCCTACTGCCACTTTGCGAGGTCCTCCTGACCTGCAGGGGGCACCCTAATGTTTCTTTGTGGGGTCCTCCCAGCCTGCAGGGGGCATCCTAATAGGAGGGTGGGGTCTTTGTGTTCTCCTGACCTGCAGGGGGCGCCCTACTGCCACTTTGTTAGGTCCTCCCGGCCTGCAGGGGGCGTCCTGATGGAAGGGTGGAGTCCTCCTGGCCTGCAGGGGGCATCCTAATGGGAGGGTGGAGTCTTTGTGTTCTCCTGGTCCTCAGGGGGCGTCGTAATGCTTCTTTGTGGGGTCTTCCTGGCCTGCAGGGGGCGCTCTAATGGGAGGGTGGGGTCATTGTGTCCTCCTAGCCTCCAGGGGGTGCCCTAATGTCTCTTTGTGGGGTCTTCCTGGCCTGCAGGGGGCGTCCTAATGGGAGAGTGGTGTCTCTGTGTCCTCCTGGCCTGCAGGGGGCGCCCTAATGTTTCTTTGTGGGGTCCTCCCAGCCTCCAGGGGGCGTCCTAATGGGAGGGTGGGGTCATTGTGCCCTCCTGGCCTGCAGGGGACACCCTACCGCCTCTCTGTGGGGTCCTCCTGACCTGCAGGGGGCGCCCTACCGGAGGACTGGGGGTCTTTCTGGCCAGGGTGGGGGGAAGGGGGAGGAGGGAGGGGTGGAGGGTCACCCTTAATTCTTCTCTGTGTCGCATTGATGTGGGGCCCTTTGGTGAACGGGGGATGTGGGGTCCTCCTGTCTTGAGAGGGTGCCCTAATGGCAGGTGGGCGTCCTCCTGGCCTTAAGAGGTGCCCGAATTTCTGTGCCCCATGGAGGTGGCGTCCTCCCCACCTGTGGGGCGCGCCCTAACGGGGAGTGGGGGTCCTCCTAGCCTAAAGGGGGCGCTGTAATACTTGTCTTTGTCCCATTGTCGGGGGGGACGGTGGGCAGCTCTATGACCCTTTCCTAGGAACAGTCATGCAAATTTGTGGGGGCGCCCTAACGGGGAGCGAAGGTCCTCCTAGCCTAAGGGGGCGCTCTCACACTTCTCCGCTTCTTATCGCTGGGTGGGG
>NW_018363317.1:0-2145 GCF_002078875.1 Numida meleagris
TCCTTTGTTTCTGTGTTCATGGCTGTTGTGTTTGGGTTTATCCTCACTTGTTGCAGCCTGGGACTTTGCTACCCTGCTGTTATTGCTGTGCTTTCTGTCACATCATAGCATCACAGTAGTTATCATTAGAAATCTAGTTAATTGTCAAATAATAACACAAAGTAGCCTAATACTGTGTTGTTTGATCTATGATCTAAAACAAAACTGTTTTGACTTATAGTGCTTGTGATCTGTGTTTTATCTGAGAAATGAGTCAAGCCATTGTGAGAGAATGTAGAGAAACTTCCATGCATTAGGGCTGACTTGTGCTTTTTTTTATTTTTTATTTTTTTTTACATTCATGTTGCTGTTAGAGTATATATAGGCAGCATGCAATAATACAGAAAATCCTATGGGGGGAAATAAAGGCAAGTATATATTTTTAGTTGTAGACTGAGAATGTACTTAGAATAAAATCTGTTGAGCTGACATGAAATGTAAGAAAATAACTACTAGTGATTGTAGAACAGAATAAAAGGTTCTGACTTTGCTTAGCCCTTTTCAGCATCAGATTTGAGTGCTTGTACATGCAACCTTAATTCCCAAAATTGCGGTTGATGTTCATGCCCTGTATTCCCTGCGTTGGTAACAGCCATTATGCTGGTAGTTGTGCTTTGGACCCTCTGAATAGAGCTGTTCAATTCAGCAAGAACATGTTTTGTGGTTGCTAAACCCTGCTACCAGTAAAACAGAATTCCCTATTGCAAACTTGTCAATTATCTGCCCAGGCAGTATCTCTATTTACTGCTTTAGGGCTGGTCCACTTAATTCTTACTTAAGCTGTTTTCCCAGTTTGGTGTAATAATAAGCAAAGTATCTGCCCTGACTGCTATTGAAATCACATGGGGAGCTATTTCCAGCCCCTTGCCGTGGCTCACCCCTGTACTGATGCTATTTGAGGATTATGTAGCTTTTGCAAGCAAAGTGTCAGACTGTCCCAATTTACTCTGCACTGCAATGGAGTGTGAACACCTACATCACTTGGTTCTGATGCTTTTTATAGCTGTGAAAATTTCCCCAAATGAGTCTTTTTTTCTTGTTGTTGTTGTTCCCTGATTACATATTCTTGTAGTTGATACTGCAGTGTCACGGCAGAGTTCAATTAAGCCACCTCAGCAGCAAAAAGCACATGGCCTCAGGAGAGTAGGTAATGCATGTTGTGGTGTTTTACACGTACATAAAAGCAGAGGACAGAGTCATGGCTCTGTGCAGCTGTAAGAACACAGTCTGTGTCAGCTGCTATCTGAAACAAGGCAGGAAGAGATTCACACAGGTGTTGTCCTTTGTGATCTCTTGCTAGATGTGTGCTTGTTAAGAGGGCTCTTTTTCCTCATGGTGCTGGGGGGGGGGGGGGGAGGGAGCAAGCAAGGATGTTTTTTATTTTATTCTAACAGAGTCTACAAAGCTCAATTCGTAAAATTTCTTGCGCCTTCTGTGGAATCATAACTTGCTGCCTGATGGTGTGGATAATGCCACTCAAGTAGAGTTTGCCATTAGTAACTCTTAGCGCTCCTCCTGCTCACTTAACTGTAAAGTAGATCATTTCCATTTAGTACTTTATCTTAGTAAGCTGCTTCTCCATTAAACAGCTGCACTTCCTACTCTTGAGTACTTATCTTCCAGATAATCAAGGCTTCCTGTAAATGCTCCATGTCTGTGAGTCCTGCTGATCACTTCAGAGGGCAGCTCTTTGCCCTGGTTGCTCAAACCAGTTCCTGAATTTGCCTGTTCCAAGAACCAGGCTGCCTTGAATTTGTCTGTTGTTGGAGCTGAAGTTGATTCCAGATTTGTTGGTTGCTTATTTATTGTAGTGGAAATGTTGAATCATGGCCTGAATCAGTGATTGAGCACCTGGTGGGAAGGCAGGGCCAACCCAGGGTTGCTCAGGTGAATGCAATGTACCTGAGTGACTGGAAGGGATGGAGCCAGGATCCACCCCTTCCCAGACCTCATTTAAGGGTTGGCAGTGGAGGTAAGGGTATCTTGCTGGAGATCCCTGCCTACCTGAGATCTTCCAAGGGTAAGCAGATTTTTTCCTTTGTTTCTGTGTTCATGGCTGTTGTGTTTGGGTTTATCCTCACTTGTTGCAGCCTGGGACTTTGCTAC
>NW_018363318.1:0-2085 GCF_002078875.1 Numida meleagris
ACGTGGGGAGGGAGGGGGAGGGGGGAGAGGGAGAGCGGCCGTCACATCGGGCACAGGGTGGCCAGGGACGGCCACCGATGTCCTGGCGGTCGTGCCACGCGGTGCGCAGACACTTACGGGAGCACCACGGGCACCAGTGGGGCCAGCAGGGCCGGGGGGGCCAGCTTCACCCTGGAGGAGGGGAGGAAGAAGAGAGAAGGCCACGGGGTCAGAGTGGCAGCATTGGGGTGGTGGGGGGCACGGGGACACGTCCCCGCAGCGTCCAGATGAAGGACGTGCCCACCTTGTCACCAGGAGCACCCGCGGGGCCGGGGGGGCCAATGGGGCCGGTCAAGCCACGGAGACCGTCTTTGCCAGGAGCGCCGTCAGCACCTTTGGGACCGGGGTCACCCTGCGTGGGGGGAGAAGGCACAGAGGGTCACCCGTGGGGTACGGCCCGGAGCATCCTGCTGCTCTGCGCCCCATAGAGACCAGGACCACCCCACCCCCCTGGGTTCAGGGAAGAGCCACGATTGGCTCTCACAGCTCCCAGAGAGGGATTGTCCCCGGAGGGACACGAGTGGGGACAGGGTGCCCTGTCCCCGCAGCCAGGTGGTGAGCGGCTGCGGGCAGGGGGTGGAGGGGGGGTGGGTCGGGGTCGGGGGGACACGCACTCTGTCACCCTTGGCGCCTGGCAGGCCGGCAGCACCACGCTCTCCGGGCATCCCCTGCAGACCGGGGGGGCCTTGGTTTCCGGGGGCACCGGGAGCACCGGCATCGCCCTGGGGGAGAAATACAGAAATGGGGGTGAGCGAGAAACTCTCTGCAGAGAGAACTCCACACCGGAGCCATCCACAACCCCCCCCCCCTCCACCCCCAAAAAGCAGAACCCCACACCCACCTTAGCACCATCGTTACCGGGAGCACCGTTAGCACCACGAGGACCCTGGGGGCCGGGGGGGCCCTGGACACCGCGCTCACCGGGGAAACCTCTCTCACCCTGCAGGAGAAGCGGAGCTGAGCGCGTCGGTTCGGAGCTGGGGGGGGGACGGGGGGCCAGGAGTGGCCGGGGGGGATTCAACTCACCCTGGCACCAGCGGGACCGGGGGCACCGGCGTCTCCGGGGACACCCTATGGAGGGGACAGAGGTTATGGGGCAGTGCAGGGACGCATCACCCCAGGGTGATGTCCCTGGGGATAGGGACGGGGGGGGGCACACTGTGCTGGCGCACTCACCTGCTCACCAGGCTTGCCAGCCTCTCCGGGGGGGCCAGCGGGGCCGGGCAGACCCTGAGGAGGAAGAGGAGGAGATGTGGGGAGTTGGGACAAGGGACACCAAGGGGGGGGGGGGGTGGCACCGCTGTCACCGTGCGGTGTTGTCCCCTCACCTGGAAGCCGGGGGCTCCGGCGGGACCCTGTTCACCTCTCTCTCCAGCGGGACCCTGCGGGAGGGGGGAGAAGAGTGAGGGGGGGGTTGCAGCGGAGCACCCGCTGCATCAACAGCGCAAGGTGAGGGGGTGGCACGGGGGGCACGGATACTCACAGTGGGGCCAGGGGGACCCTGGGCACCAGCTTCACCATCTTTACCAGCAGCACCCTGCGGGGAGAGAAGGGGCTCAGAGCACTGCACCCACCCCTGGGTGCTGTTACCGCTGGGAGCAATGGGGCCAAGAGCTGTGAGCTTATGGGGCTGTGTGCTGTGAGCCCATAGGGCCGAGTGCTGTGAGCTTATGGGGCCAAGTGCTGTGAGCCTGTGGGGCTGCGTGCTCTGAGCCTGTGGGGCCATGCACTTTGAGCTTATGGGGCTGTGCACTGTGAGCCCATAGGGCTGAATGCTGTGAGCTTATAGAGCTGTGTGCTGTGAGCCCATAGGGCCATGCACTTTGAGCTTATGGGGCTGTGCTGTGAGCCCATAGGGCCATGCACTGTGAGCTTATGGGGCTGTGCACTGTGAGTCTATGGGGTTGCGTGCTCTGAGCCTATGGGACCATGCACTTTGAGCTTATGGGGCTGTGCTGTGAGCCCATAGGACCATGCACAGTGAATCTATAGGGCCATACTCTGAGCCTATTGGGTTGTGCTGTGAGCCCATAGGACCATGCACAG
>NW_018363319.1:0-2084 GCF_002078875.1 Numida meleagris
AGCACGGCCCCGGGGCGGTGGCGGTCCAGCAGCGCCTGCACAGGAAGTGACGTCATCGAGGGGCAGGAAGTGATGTCACAGAGCAGGAAGAGAAGAAATGATGAGACAAGGAACACAGGAAGTGACATCGCTGGAGATGTCGTCGTGTGGAAGCATCACAAGCGACATCGCGTCAGAAAAAGTTAAGAATGAAGTCCCAGTAGGAACAGGAAGTGATGTCACAACCTAGCAGGAAATGACATCACAACTGACAGGAAGTAACATCGCAGCTGGCAGGAAATGACATCGCATGGGATGAAAGTTTATGTCATATAGAGAACATGAAGTGATACTACAAATTAAGGTAATTTTTGAGAAAACGGGAAGCATGAAATGGTATCCCATGGTAACAGGAAGTGACATCACAGTTGGCAGGAAGTGACGTCAGAAGAGGACAGGAAGCGGAGTCAGAAATGGGATAGGAAGCGATGTCACAAGGAGAAAAGCAGGAAGTGCCACAAGGGTGGCAGGAAGTGCCTGCAGAAGGTGGACAAGATGTGACATCACAATGCGACAGGAAGTGACATCACAAGTAGGACTAGATATGACATCACAAATCAAACAGGAAATGATGTCACATGGCAACAAGAAGTGACCTGAAAGAGCAGGAAAGTGTGGCAGGAAGTGGCGTCCTAAGCAAACAGGAAATGATGTCACAAACAGAACAGGAAGCGACCTGGGTGACAGGAAGTGACATCACCCGGGACAGGAAGTGACGTCACAGAGTGTCAACGCCTCACCTGGGCCGCCTGCAGCCAGCGCTTGTTGGAGGCGGCCATCAGCTGCCGCGTCCTGCAGGGAATTAACGGCAGCTAATGAGCGGCAGCTCGTTAGCAACAACCCACTAACGATAAGGAAGCAAATCACTAACAGTAAATTACTACTAATAGATGCGTAGGAACTAATGACTCATTAACAAAAATCCACTATGAAAATTGCAAATCTTAAAATTTTTACAGGTCATTAATGACATACAAATTAATAACAATTAATTAATTAATTACTGATAAGTTGTTCAAAAACTTTCTATCGTTATAAGGCAAATATAATTGCCTACAAATTATCAACGCCACCCACATCGCTAACAACAATCTGTTCATTACAAACCACTAATCAGAAGCAAAATGCTAATTAGAAAGAACCCATTAATGAGAAACAGTAACGTGAAACAACATAATGGAATTTTAACGAGAAATAAAATGTTAATGACAAGGCAGTAAATAATTAAGGTTGTTGGACAAATTATTACAAAGTAAATAGATTATTAGCAAAGATCATTAACAACTAATCTAAATTTGAATAAATGTATAAACAAAATTATTAACAGTAATCATTAATTATTGACTGAAGAACATCACAGGAGAAAACAACGCCCCAAAATAATTCATCAGTAAATAAACTCTTAATTATAAAGTTGAATAATTAATAGCACAACAACAATTAAGACATTAACAGTAATTAACCATCAACTAACTGACGCGCAAAGTGGAAGGTACAACAGCTGATTAGTAATTAATGGCCAGCTGCAAATGAGCAATAATTTTGGATGATGGGGGAGCAAAAATTAATTAGTGTGCCCCTAATAAGCAAGAAACCACAACTCATTAATCACAGGAGAAGAAAGCAAAGAATTAATATGCAAAAACTAATAACTAATGGCAAAGCCGTTGCGACCAAGACATTACGGATAATTAACGACATGAGACAACCAAGGGGTGATTGACAGGGGGCGGGGCTTACTCCGGAAGTGGGCGTGGCTCCAGCAGCGCCATCAGCGCTTCCTCCCGCATCCTGCAGAGGGCGCGTGTCGCCACCTGGGAGGGGTGGGGCCTCGACGTCAGCCAATGGGAAGCCCCACTCCCAGGGCCGGCAGCCAATAGGAAGCCAGGCCCCGCCCACTCACCAGCACTTCCGGTTCCGCTCCCATGGCAACAGCCGCCTCCAGCTCTGGCTCCGCCTCCACCGGCCTGCAGCCAATCAGAGGCTTGCGTCACGAAGCCCCGCCCACTCGCAGAGCCCCACCCCTCAACCGGAAGTCCCGCCCC
>NW_018363320.1:0-2076 GCF_002078875.1 Numida meleagris
CCCCCCCAGGGGCACTTGTGTCACCCCCAGAGTTCGTGTCACCCCGAGCCACGTGTCACCCCCCCCAGGGTCACTTGTGTCACCCCAAGGGTTTGTGTCACCCCCTCGGTGTCACTCGTGTCACCCAGAGCCACGTGTCACCCCCCCGGGGCCACTTGTGTCACCCTCACGCTGGCTCCTGTCACCAGCGGGGGTGGCTCGTGTCCCTTTTGTCACCCCGAGGACTCGTGTCACCTGAAAGATCGTGTCACCACAAGGCTTTTGTCACCCCTAGGACTCGCTCGTGTCACCCAGAATCTCTTGTCACCCCGAGAGTCTCATTTGTGTCACCCTGACACTCTCGTCACCCCTGAGACTTTTGTCACCTGAAGGACACGTTCATGTCACCCCAAGGACTCATTTCTGTCACCCCGAGACTTTTGTCACCCCGAGGACTCCCTGATGTCACCCAAAGGACACATTTGTCACCCTCAGAACTCCTCATGTCACCCTGAGACTCTTGTCACCCCGAGTTCTCGCATGTGTCACCCCAAGACTTTTGTCACCCGGAGGGTCTCATTTCTGTCACCCTAAGACTCTTGTCACCCCGAGGACTCACTCGTGTCACCCCAAGGACACAATTGTGTCACCCTGAGACTCTTGTCACCCCAGGGGACTCATTGCTGTCACCCCGAGACTTTTGTCACCCCGAAGACTCCCTGATGTCACCCCAAGGACACATTTGTCACCCCCAGAACTCCTCATGTCACCCTGAAACTCTTGTCACCCCCAAGAACTCCCTCGTGTCACCCCAAGCACTCACTTGTGTCACCCTGAGCCTTTTGTCACCCCGAGGACTCCCTGATGTCACCCCAAGGACACATGTGTCACCCCCAGAACTCCTCATGTCACCTCGAGACTCTTGTCACCCGGAGGGTCTCATTCATGTCACCCTAAGACTCTTGTCACCCCAAGAACTCACTCGTGTCACCCTGAGACTTTTGTCACCCGGAGGGTCTCATTTCTGTCACCCTGAGACTCTTGTCACCCCAAGGACTCCCTGATGTCACCCCAAGGACACATCTGTGTCACCCCCAGAACTCCTCATGTCACCCTGAGACTCTTGTCACCCCAAGGACTCACTTGTGTCACCCTGAGACTTTTGTCACCCCAAGGACCCATTTGTGTCACCCCCAGAACTCCTCATGTCACCCTGAGACTCTTGTCACCCCAAGGACTCACTTGTGTCACCCCAAGACTTTTGTCACCCCAGGGGACTCATTTGTGTCACCCCAAGACTCTTGTCACCCCGAGGACTCACTCGTGTCACCCCAAGGACACAATTGCGTCACCCTGAGCCTTATGTCACCCCAAGGACTCCCTGATGTCACCCCAAGGACACATGTGTCACCCCCAGAACTCCTCATGTCACCCCGAGACTCTTGTCACCCCAAGGGACTCACTCATGTCACCCCAAGGACCCAATTGTGCCACCCTGTGTCTCTTGTCACCCCAAGGGACTCACTCATGTCACCCCAAGGACACAACTGTGCCACCCTGACACTTTTGTCACCCCAAGGACTCCCTGATGTCACCCCAAGGACACATGTGTCACCCCCAGAACTCCTCATGTCACCCCGTGTCTCCTGTCACCCCAAGGGACTCCCTCGTGTCACCCTGTCGCTCACGTCACCCGAAGGACGCAGTTGTGTCACCCCGACACTTTTGTCACCCCAAGGACTCCCTGATGTCACCCCAAGGACACATCTGTGTGACCCCCAGAACTCCTCATGTCACCCTCAGACTCTTGTCACCCCAAGGGACTCACTCATGTCACCCCAAGGACCCAATTGTGTCACCCTCAGACTCTTGTCACCCCAAAGGACTCACTCCTGTCACCCCAAGGACACAACTGTGCCACCCGGAGACTTTTGTCACCCCAAGGACTCCCTGATGTCACCCCAAGGACACATCTGTGTCACCCCCAGAACTCCTCATGTCACCCCGAGACTCTTGTCACCCCAAGGGACTCCCTCGTGTCACCCTGTCTCTCGTGTCACCCCAAGGACGCAGTCGTGTCACCCTGAGGGCTCCCTC
>NW_018363321.1:0-2134 GCF_002078875.1 Numida meleagris
CTGCCTTCCGTCGGCCCCACGGCTCGGGGGTTCGGCCCTGCAGGCCGGGCGGTCCGTGCTGCAGCACCCGGGCTGCTCTGGAACGCTGCCCCGGGCATCGCCCCTCACATCTCACGCTTCACGCTTGGGGCAGAACCAACATTTTCAGTCAAAATCTCTCGCAGGAGCAAAAATTGCCCCGTTGCTGACCAAGCAGAGTTAGATCACAGAATAACTTCACTTGGAAAAGACCTTCAAGACCACCCAGCCTACCCACCCAGCAGCGCTACAGGCCCACCATAGAACCACATCCCCAAGCACCACGTCCGCAGCCTCAGTACCTCCAGGACGGGGCTTCATCCCCAGCAGCCTGCTCCAACGTTTCGCCATTTTTCTGTGAAGAAATTCTTCCAAATTAATCCAAATTAAACTTCCCCTCATGCAGTGTGGCACTGTTGCCTTGCATCCTGTCACTTGCCACCTGAAAAATGAGACTGAGCGCTCCTCACTACAGCCTCCTTGCAGGCAGGTGTACGGAGCCAGCAGGCCTCCCCTGAGCGTCCTCTGCTCCAGGCTGGGCAGCCCCAGTCCCCTCAGCTGCTCCTCACCAAGACTTACTGCTGTTAGAAAAGCTTTGTAGGCCCCCAAAGCCACAGTGGGAAGCTGCCGGGACGTCCTGTGTCAGTGCTGTGGCTCCTGACCGGGACATTACTGAGCTGTAATTAATCTTTTAATGGCTAATTTCAGCAAATGAAAACACACATCGTAACCTTGGCTGTGAGAGTCCAAAAAGGTTTGAAGCAGCCTTCGCTTTCCTGGGCTACCACAGGATGCAGAGGTAGCAAACTTGTTTTAAAACCAGTGAATGCTCTCAAAGAAAACAGGGAAAAATACAACTCCGTTCCTCTTTGGCATTGTTTTCTTTTGGAAACCTCAAGCGCTGTGTTCACGTTTGGGCCCCTCTCTACAGGAAAGACATCGAAGCCCTGGAGTGGGTCCAGAGAAAGGAGTGGAGCTGTGAGGGGTCTGGAGCTGTGATGCTGCAGATGGGATTTCCTGAGCCGTGCTTGCTGTTTGGTGCAGTCGGTGGCAGCCCCTGCTCTTAGGGAGCTTTTAGGAGCTGAGCGTTAGTCGATGGAGGTAGATTTGTGGATGGGGAGAGATGTCTCCAAGGAGTAATGTATTTCAAAGGCTTTGAAAAGTGCCAGTGACCACGTTTACCCTGCACCAAATCACTGGTATTTTTCATAGTTTGTTTTGACATGACTTTTAATTCAAATATCTCAACAGAACTTAACGCTCGTACTGGATTGTAAAAACAAATGAATAAATTTAATACATTTCATGACTCATTTGCCAGCATTTCCAAAATACCTGGAATCTATTTGCTCCGTCCTTTGATACTAATCAAAACACAGAGATCGGGCAGCTCTCAGGGAGCGTACATCGGAGCAGTGCAACTCAGCCTGTGCAGATTCCTGGGGTGCCAACCCCCAGCCCGTGTCACTGCAGAGCACGCTGTGGTTCACGCCATGGTTCCTGACTAATTTTTCTCTAGATTCCAGACATTACCAGGACTGCACTTCCTATTTTCACCATGCTCCCACTGGCCACTGCTGCAGGAAGGCAGGCGGTGTCCTGCAGTGATTCAGATTGCATTTTTCCTTCCTGCGGATTTAACCCAAGAAAAGGATCCAAGGCAGGGAAATAAAAACAATGCCATTGTTTTTCAAACCAGGAAGAAAACAGGGATCAAGAGTCCAACCAAGTGAGCAAAGTTAATTGAAAGAAAGCAAGTCCTATTGTTATAGAGATGCTATTTATTAAGATGATACAGGATGTTTGCTGTCTCAACAAACGGACTTTCCTCTAGAAAAACAGAGAAAACAGATTTCTAAGCTCTCTCTGTTTCCTGCTTGTACCAAGCCATTAATATTTTGGTGTCGGTTGCAATGGGGATCCAAACTACTCATTTCTGATCTGCAGCGTACTCTCAGTAAAATTGAGTTTACACTTCAATAGCTTGCTTTCTTTCATTACTCCTTTTAATATTGTGTCTTGGCCTCCTGTGGTGGCTTCCACATTCAGTGGTTTTGCACGTCTCACATCCTTTCAGGACAAGATGTCAGATTAAAAAACAAAAACAAAAAAAAAA
>NW_018363322.1:0-2596 GCF_002078875.1 Numida meleagris
GGGGTCCCCTCCGTGTTGCGGACATGATGCCCAGACTTGGGGGTCCCCTCCGTGTTGCGGACATGATGCCCAGACTTGGGGGTCCCCTCCGTGTTGGGGACAGGGTGCCCAGACCTTGGGGTCCCCTTTGTTTTGGGGACAGGGTGCCCAGACCTTGGGGTCCCCTTTGTGTTGGGGACACAGTGCCCAGACTTGGGGGTCCCCTTTGTTTTGGGGACACGGTGCCCAGACCCCGGGGTCCCCTCTGTGTTGGAGACACGGTGCCCAGACCTTGGGGGTCCCCTCTGTGTTGGGGACACGGTGCCCAGACTTGGGGGTCCCCTTTGTTTTGGGGACAGTGCCCAGACCTTGGGGTTCCTCTCCGTGTTGGGGACACGGTGCCCAAACCTTGGGAGTCTCCTCGTGTTGGGGACACGGTGCCCAGACCACAGGGTCCCCTCCCAGTTGGGGACATGGTACCCAGACCCTAGGGTCACTCCCAGTTGGGGACACGGTGCCCAGACCCCGGGGTCCCCTCATGTTGGGGACACGGTGCCCAGACCTTGGGGTCCCCTCCCAGTTGGGGACACAGTGCCCAGGCTTGGGGGTCCCCTCGTGTTGGGGACACAGTGCCCAGACTTGGGGGTCCTCTCTGTGTTGGGGACACGGTGCCCAGACCCTGGGGTCCCCTCCCAGTTGGGGACACAGTGCCCAGACCCTGGGGCCACTCCCAGTTGGGGACACGGTGCCCAGACCCCAGGGATCCCCTCTGTGTTGGGGACACGGTGCCCAGACCTTGGGGTCCCCTTTGTGTTGGGGACATGGTGCCCAGACCCTGGGGTCCCCTCCCAGTTGGGGACACGGTGCCCAGACCCTGGGGCCACTCCCAGTTAGGGACACGGTGCCCAGACTTGGCGGTCCCTTCTGTGTTGGGGACACGGTCCCCAGACCTTGGGGTCCCCTCCCAGTTGGGGACATGGTCCCCAGACCCCGGTGTCCCTCCCAGTTGGGGACACGGTGCCCAGACCCCAGGGTCCCCTCCATGTTGGGGACACAGTGCCCAGAGCTTGGGGTCCCCTCGTGTTGGGGACATGGTACCCAGACCCTGGGGCCACTCCCAGTTGGGGACTCGGTGCCCAGACCTTGGGGTTCCCTCCGTGTTGGGGACACGGTGCCCAGACTTGGGGGTCCCCTTTGTTTTGGGGACACGGTGCCTGGACCTTGGGGTCCCCTCCCAGTTGGGGACACGGTGCCTGGCCTCAGGGTCCCCTCCGTGTTGGGGACATGATGCCCAGACCCCAGGGTCCCCTCATGTTGGGGACACAGTGCCCAGAGCTTGGGGACCCCTCGTGTTGGGGACACGGTGCCCAGAGCTTGGGGTCCCCTCGTGTTGGGGACATGGCGCTGTCCCCTCGCCTCCCCCCGCTCTCTGGGCAGGGTCCTCGCAGCCGCGCGTGCCCCTTGGGGACATCGTGGCCGTGTCCCCACCCAGGCCCCGGCCACAAGAAGCGCAGCAAGAGCCCGCGGGTGCCCGAGCTGAAGAGGAAGATGAAGGGGAAGAAGATGGCACCGCTGAAAATCAAGCTGGGCGTCATCGGCGGCAAGCGCAAGAAGAGCAGCTCGGTGAGGACGGGGCCGGTGTCCCCTCCCGGTGTCCCCTCCCGGTGTCCCCAAGCTGTGGCACCTGACCATGTGCCCCCCACTCCCCCGAACCCCATGAGCCTCCGTTGTCCCCGAGCGGTGGCACCCAGACCCGTGTCCCCCCCCAACCCCACGCGCCTCTGCTGTCCCTCCTCGTCCCCCCCGTCCCGTTCCTCCGCGCGTGTCCCCGTGTCCCCAAGTGCCACCGTCCCCACGCAGAGCGAGGACGCCGGGGAGGCCGAGGAGGAGTCGGACGCCGAGAGCTCGAGCGTGCACAGCGCGTCCGCCCGCTCCGACCCCGCCGGCCGCATCAAGAAGCTCAAGCGGGGCCGGCCCGGCCGCAAGAAGAAGAAGGGTGAGCGTCCCCGAGTGCCACCCACCCCCCCCNCTTGGTGTTCCACATGGGGTCTCAGGGTGACCCATGGAGTCTTGGGGTGACAGATGGGGGTCTCAGGGTGACACACGGGGGTCTCGGAGTGACAGAGGGGTTCATGGGACAACAGACAGGTCTCAGGGTGACGTGTGTGGGTCTCGGGGTGACAGATGGGGTCTCAGTGTTACACACGGGGGTCTTGGGGTGACAGATGGGGGTCTCAGGGTGACAGATGGGGGTCTCAGGGTGACACATGGGGGTCTTGGGGTGACAGAGGGGTTCATGGGACAACAGACGGGTCTCAGGGTGACATGTGGGGGTCTCGGGGTGACGCATGGGGGTCTCGGGGTGACAGAGGGGTTCGTGGGACGACAGACGGATCTCAGGGTGACCCATGTGCATCTTGGGGTGACAGATGGGGGTCTCAGGGTGACCCATGTGGGTCTTGGGGTGGCAGGTGGGGGTCTCAGGGTGACAGATGGGGTCTTGGTGTTACGCACAGGGGTCTCAGGGTGGCATGTGTGGGTCTCAGGGTGACAGGTGGGGGTCTCGGGGTGACAGGTGGGGGTCTCGGGGTGACAGACAAGTCTTGGTGTTACACAT
>NW_018363323.1:0-2132 GCF_002078875.1 Numida meleagris
GCAAGGCGGGCGGCAGACAGTCCAGCAGATTCCTGGAGTCTGTTGAGGATAACTTCCTGGTCCAGGTATTAGATGGACCGACCCCAGGTGAAGCCTTATTGGACCTGGTGCTCACCAACGTGGAGGAGAGCATTAGAGGGGTTAAGATGGGAGGCAGCCTGGGGTGTAGTGATCATGCCCTGGTGAAGTTTGTGATCTGGAGGAATGCAGGCGCGGCAAAGAGTAAAGTCAGGACCCTGAACTTCAGGAGGGCGAACTTCCGGCTGCTCAAGGAATTGCTGGGTGGGATTCTGCTATGTGCTCTTCTGTTTTATTTTTTGAATAATGGGGCAGAATTGCACCAGGTGCACAGACAGTCTGGCTTGCTTAGAAAGCAGTCTCTGCATAATACAACCTCCAAATGCTCTGAGCACTCCCAGCAGTACAGAGGTAGAGGTGAACCCTCCAAAAAGACAGATATTGCAAGGAATAAAATCAAAATACACCTAAAATGCATCTAATTTTTCCTCAAGAAAACTACTACTGTCCTACTGATTTGGCATGCATACTATCAATTAAATGTTACCATTTTATTAAATCCTAATCCATAATAAAAATGAAGCCCAATACTCCCTCAAATAGCATTTGTAATTCATACTTCAATGTTTTTGACCAGTTTTACACCTACTGACATTACATATCTTCTCTTTTAATGAATTTGAACACTCAAACTCAGAACACAAGAAAACCACCACAGTTCTTTATCTCTTTGAGAAGTCTAAAGAACACTGTTCTAAACTTATTTGTGAGTACATTTCCTTACATCACTCCCTTGTCATGCCATGGTACCTAGTTTAGCTATCCCGTTGCTATTAAGTCTGCACAATTCTATAATCTCTAGTCTACTTGCCTCAATCATAACCCCGACACTGACCTTACTTAGGTTTTGCCTCGGCTCAACGGAACCTGAAAGAATGAAGTAACATATCCTTCATAGATTAATCTAATAGACATTGTGTAGAAACTACTTTGCAGACAATAAATGTATTTGAATTTTACTGAAATGTACTTCTCTACATTACTTTTACTGAACTCTGTATTTAGAACATACTTTACTAGATGCAGCTCTTACATCACTCCTAACTCCTACCCATGATGAGAGTTGAAGGCCCTTCAGTGGATCCCAGGAAAATGGCATTCCTTGTTTTCTCAGTGAAATTTAAAGGCACATGCCCTAAAGCAACTCACAACTTTTTCCCCTAAGCATTTCCATTCAAATTGCATGCATGTTGTCTTCTAAGACCTATTACACGATTGAGAATATTTATCTGAGAACTCATTCAATTACTCTAGAAAGAATGATACATTATTTATTTAACAAAAGCAACCAGAATTCTTACAAAGATCAGAAGGAACTCTAACAACCTAGATGGTCCTGTCCATAACCACTGGTTCTTTTCATTGCTCCAAGTGACATAGTAACTGAGAGTAGGCAGAAAGCGTAAAGAAGGAAATGGAGAGGGCATTTCCAAACTATAAAAACAGACTTTGAGAAAGAGTTTCTAGTGTTGATCTGTTATCAAACTGTGATAGCTAGTAATACGCATACTAAGCAATGCTATACCTTAAGCCAAGACTGAAAAACAGTAAAAAGAAGTATCATGATGAAATTCTGATTTTTTAAGAAACTAAGTTAGTGTATCATCTTCCGAACCTAAGAGAGGAGCTTCTCTTGTACAGCACTCTCACACTACCAGTTACTTCTCCAAACCTTTATATTAAGATTATTCCTAGCCCCCACATAGGCTGAGGTGGCTTTGGCAGCTTTAAAACAATAAAGATGACATAGGCTTTCCCCTGGGAAACTGTCCTCCCTGGGAAACTGTCCTTAAGGGCGTAGGAACAGAGCAGAGCTGGCAGCTCTTTAAGGACACCCTCCTGAGAGCGCAAGAGCTCTCCATTCCCCAGCAAAAGAAATCAAGCAGAGGAGGCGGGCAACCGGCATGGCTGAGCAAGGACCTGCAGCTTAAACTGAGGGAAAAGAGAGAAATGTATGCAAAGTGGAAGCAGGGTTCTGTAGCCTGGAAGGGATATAGGGCTGTTGTCCGCATGTGTAGAGATAGGATCAGGAAAGCCAAGGCACAGGTAGAGCT
>NW_018363324.1:0-2095 GCF_002078875.1 Numida meleagris
TGAAAATCCACAGTCATTTCAATAAGCTCATCTACATTATTTTCAACTGCAGCTGCTACAAATGAGTGCTGAACTTGGCCAAGTACCACAGAGTGCTTTTCAAAACCGCACAAAATACTCAGAGAAAGTTACAGCTTAAATAGTCAATGTACTGGTCAAAGATAAGCACGAGCGTACACAAGGGACACAAGTTAACTGGGTACACGCCCTAACATACAAGGGACGGGAACAAAGGAAGCTGGATTTAGCTTAGGCTTCCATACCCACGCCGTAAGTGTTGTCAGGCTTATCCCCACCACCTTTTAAGGAGACTCAAAAAATACAGACTGTCTTTCACACACACACGTGTACGTAAAACGTCACAACTTATCCCCACCCACAGATTTTGCTCAGCTCAGAGACCAGCAGGTTTTTCTCTCTTTCTTTACGCACCGGTCTCTCTCCCCCAAGAAAATTCCCTCTTTTCCTTCCGTTGAAGCTGCAGCTCCTCGCTCAGCCATGCCAGTCACCCGCCTCCTCCGCTCGATTCAATCGCCACGGTAGAAATGTTGTATGACCCCATCTTTGTTCCATGCCAAGACCGTGATCCCGAGAGACTCACGAGTACATCAAACATACGGTGGAAATGCAGGTAACACATAGAGTGGCCCTGCCCTCAGACCGGGGTGAGAGGAATAACACAGTGCACTGGACTGTGTGCATTCGATCGCCTGGCACATCAGACACACACAAATATAAGGCAATGGGGGACACTGGTGCGCACTGCACTCTAATGCCCTTCAGTCCCAAAGGGACAGAATCGATTTATACTTCCCGAGCAACCGGGGGTTCTCAAGACTTCACTGTGCTGGAGACCCAAATAAAGCCTCACTGGTAAAGACGGGCAAAAGCATCTTCCTGTCACTGCCTCAGGGGCTCCACGTATGCTTGCTATCAGTTACCTCAGAAAGGGGCATTTTAAGGGTCCACAGGGTATCCATGGGTCTTTGGAATAGCTGCTGCAGACACAGGCGACATAAAGCAGCTCTCTGTTTTGCCTGGCCTGTCAGAAGAGCCGGCTGCTGAGGGGTTGCTACAAGTACAAGAGCAACAGGGACCAACTGCTGCAAAAACAGTGCACAGAGGGCAGTACCGCACCAACAGGGATTCCTTGCTCCCCATTCATAACTTGATTCGTCAACCGCAGAGACAGGGAGTGACAAGAAAAACTCACTCACCTTTAAGCAGCCCCATTAAAATTCAATAAAAAAATCCAACTCCATTCGGAGTTACACATCCAATTGGAAAGATAAAACTGATAGACATTTAGAGTTGAAGAGACTTCTTTGCTCTTCTAGCCATGCCTACAAGTTGACAGGACGAAAGTACATAACTTTTCTTGGGTAAAAGCACAACAGCAACAGACCAGAAATCAGTGTTTTGTGTCACGGCAGTTGAATGCAATAAGATGCGTGACGTGGTCTCGTGAAATTCTGTAGAGCTGAGAGACAATTCTGAGCGCCAGCAACACTTTCATTCCGCATCCAGCAGATGCAGAATGAAACTCAGAAAACGTTAAGCATTTTGTCTTTGACTTACAGTAAACCGACTGCATAAGGGAGCTTTTCCCGTTGAATATTGGTGCCTGGGATTTCACAGAGAAGTTCGAGATCAAAAGAAATACGTTCACATATTTCTTATTCCACTTTGGCATGTTGCTCAGGTAGTCACAGGACTTTTTAGCTACTAAAATTCTACACCACACGTACCTCAGACACCAGCCAACAGAGAGAGCTAACACAAAACACATACACGTATACATGTAGAGAGCGTGAGAGCTCCAGAGGTTAGCACTGTATCTGAATGCTTTGAGTTTGGAATTTTTATCTTTTTTTTGATGCTTTATTTTAATATTTATTCTAAATGTGTTCTCAACCAAAGTCTGTGACATTAACCATTAAAGCAAAAACTATCACTGCAATGTAGAAATCCCATGCTTCTGAAATCATCTGAACAGGTATAAACGATGCAAGAGCTAAAGCAGCAGTGCAGTGTGTGTCCAAAAAAAGAAGCCTCCGAACTTTCCCCCTCCGCGTAAACGCAGGACACCAGCCGC
>NW_018363325.1:0-2067 GCF_002078875.1 Numida meleagris
CCTGGTTGCAGACCCCCGGTGGGGGACACCCTTGGGGGCAGTGGAGCCGGCTGCAGTCGGGCCCCCCCCAGCCGGGCTCACAGAGGCAAAACCCGGAGGGGTCGCAGCGCCCGTGCCCCCCACATCCCCCCGGGCAGCGGCTGGAGCGGAAGCGCCCCGAGAACCCGCCCAGGTTGTAGTTGGCGTCGCTGAACAGCTGCACCAGCATCTGCGGCAGACCCACAGCGACCCATAGCGCCCCACAGGCCCCCCCACAGCGCCCCATAGATTCCTAGTGCCCCATAGAGATCCATAGGCAGACACAGTGCTCCACAGCGCCCCCTAGTGGCCAGGAGCGGAAGTGCACCGAGGACCCAGGCTGAAGTTGGTGTCGCTGAACGGCCGCACTGGGGCAGACCCATAGCGCCCCATAGCGACCCATAGCAACCCACAGAGCCCCACAGCACCCTATAGCCCCACACAGCGACCCACAGAGCCCCACAGCCACCCCATAGATTCCTAGTGCCCCATAGAGGTCCATAGCTAGCCACAGTGCTCCACTGCGCCCCCTAGCGGCCAAGAGCGGAAGCGCCCCGTGGACCCAGGTTGCAGTTGGTGTCGCTGAACGGCTGCAACAGCATCTGGGGCAGACCCACAGCGCCCCATAGCGCCCCATAGCAACCCACAGAGCCCCACAGCGCCCCATAGCCTCACACAGCGACCCACAGAGCCCCACAGCCACCCCATAGATTCCTAGTGCCCCATAGAAATCCATAGGCAGCCACAGTGCTCCACAGCGCCCCCTAGCGGCCCCCAGTGGAAGCGCCCCGAGGACCCAGGCTGAAGTTGGTGTCGCTGAACGGCTGCACCAGAATCTGGGGCTGACCCATAGCGCCCCATAGCGACCCATAGCAACTCAGAGAGCCCCACAGCCCACCCATAGCGCCTCACAGACTCATACTGCCCCATAGCGCCCCATAGAGATCCATAGCCAGCCACAGTGCTCCACAGCGCCCCCTAGCGGCCCCCAGCGGAAGCGCCCCGAGGACCCAGGTTGGAGTTGGTGTCACTGAACGGCTGCACCAGAATCTGGGGCAGACCCACAGCGCCCCATAGCGACCCATAGCAACCCACAGAGCCCCATAGAGCCCCATAGCCCCCTACAGTGCTCCATAGACTCCCAGTGCCTCACAGCACCCCATAGCGCCTCACAGACTCACACTGCCCCATAGAGCCCCATAGAGATCCTCCATAGTGCCCCATAAAGATTCACAGTCCTCCACAGCGCCCCCTAGCGGCCCCCAGCAGAAGCGCCCCAAGGACCCAAGCTGAAGTTGAGCTTTCTGAACAGCTGCACCAACATCTAGGGCAGACCCACAGCGACCCATAGCGCCCCATAGCACCCCATAGCAACCCACAGAGCCCCACAGCGCCCCACAGCCCCCTATAGTGCTCCATAGACTCATACTGCCCCATAGAGATCCATAGACAGCCATAGCGTTCCACAGCGCCCCCTAGTGGCCCCCAGCGGAAGCGCCCCGAGGACCCAGCCTGAAGTTGAGGTCGCTGAATGGCCGCACCAGCATCTGGGGCAGACCCACAGCGCCCCATAGCAACCCACAGCCCCCCCCACAGTGCCCCATAGATTCCTAGTGCCCCATAGAGATCCATAGCCAGCCATAGGGTTCCACAGCGCCCCCTAGTGGCCCCCAGCGGAAGCGCCCCGAGGACCCAGTTGGTGTCATTGAACGGCTGCACCAGAATCTGGGGCTGACCCATAGCGCCCCATAGCGCCCCATAGCAACCCACAGAGGCCCACAGTGCCCCATAGCCCCACAGAGAAACCCATAGAGACCCACAGCCCCCTATAGCGCCCCATAGATTCCTAGTGCCCCATAGAGATCTATAGCTAGCCACAGTGCTCCACAGCGCCCCCTAGCGGCCCCCAGCGGAAGCGCCCCAACAACCTGCCCAGGTTGGAGCTGGCGTCGCTCAACGGCTGCACCGGCATCTGGGGCAGACCCACAGCGCCCCATAGCGCCCCACAGCCCCCCCCACAGCGCCCCACAGATTCCTAGTGCCCCACAG
>NW_018363326.1:0-1201 GCF_002078875.1 Numida meleagris
CGGGGCTGCTGACCCCAAAGCGGGGACGGGGCAGCACAGCCCAGCAGCAGCGGGATGCAGCTGATCAATCGACCCCTACCCCTAATTGGGGTTAATTAGCCGGGGCGTAGCACCTGGCTGCCAACTGAGTCACAGCGGGAGGTGGGAGTTCGGGGGGGGGGCAAGGGAAAGGGGCAGCAGCGGCTCGCTTCGGGGGGCTGCACGACCCCAATCCCGACCCCCAACCCCCACCCCAATCCCAGCCCTGACCCCAACCCCTTTCCTGGGCTCAGCGGCCCCATAGCTCAGCCCCGGGCAGACCCGCGGGCCGGTGCCGTGCCCCATGGCCGTGGGACGCTGCTGTGGGGCAGGACAGGGTCCGCTGCACGGGGCGGCCCCGCAGCTGCATCTGATGGGCCCGAAAAGGGGAGAATTAAGTCAGAAATCACCGCTCCACCCCCAGGAGGAGAGCAGAGCAGAGCAGAGCTAACGGAGCGGCTCAACCCCTGCGGCGAGCTGGGGGGGGGTGGGGGGAGGAGGGAGTGTTGGGATCTGCTTGGACCCCCCCGTTGTGCTTTGGGGGCAGAGTGGGGCCCTGTCAGCACCTCTATGGGGCGATGCTGAGGGTCTCTATGGGGCGTCCCGGGTGCGCATCCCCAGCGGTGGGCGAATTCTGGGTGATGGGAGCGGACCTTGTGTCTGCTTGGTGCCCATGGGGAGGGGGTACTGGGGGGGGGAGCAGGATCAGCCCCCTGCCCCCTTCTCAGACAGCGCCCCCGGCTGCCGCTGCGGATCCATCCGGCCCCCGCGTGGAGAAAGGGAGATGCGGGTCCTTCCCCCTGGGGAGGGGGGGGAATCACCGCGTCCCCGGTTCCGTCCCCACGGCGCCGTGGGTCCGGGCCGAGAGGGAGCGGGACGGGAGGAGGGCGAGGAGGAGCTGTGGGGGTGGGAGGGGGTGTGCTGAGCTGGGAAGGTCTGGGCTCCCCTTAAAGGCGAAGTGGGAGCCCACAGCCGCCGTCGGAGGAAGAGGAGGAGGAGGAAGAAGAAGAGGAGGAGGAGGAGGAGGAGGAGGAGGAGGCCGGGCTGCAGCTGGGGGTGCAGGTGGGCGCCCGGAGCTGCCATGTGGGGCCGCGGGGCCGCCGCGCTGGGCTGGGCGCTGCTGCTGCTGCTGCGGGCGCTGCGCGGCGCTGCGGGTGAGTGCGGGGCGACCGGGAGTTGGGGG
>NW_018363326.1:8120-10499 GCF_002078875.1 Numida meleagris
GCAGGTTCCTGGATGAATACGCCAAGCACAACGTCACCTTCTGGGCGCTGACGGCGGAGAACGAGCCGTCGGCCGGGCTGATCAACAATTACCCCTTCCAGTGCCTGGGCTTCACGGCCGAGCAGCAACGCGACTTCATCGCCCGCGACCTGGGCCCGGCTTTGGCCAACAGCTCGCACCGCCACGTGCAGCTCATCATCCTGGACGACAACCGGCTCCACCTCCCGCACTGGGCCAAAGTGGTGGGCGTGGGGCAGGCGTGGGGCGGGCGTGGGGCGGGCGTGGGGCGGGCTGCCGGGGCGCTCGGTGCCGTGGGGAGAGACGGGGAAATGTCTTTACGGAAGGAGCGGTGGGGAAAGGTGGAGATGCGGCACGTGGGGATGCGGGTCGGGGGTCTTTGGGCACGGTGGTTATGGGTCAATGGTTGGAGCCAGTGGTCGTAGAGGTCTTCTCCAGCCTTAAGGGTTCCATGAGCGGGCACAGTGGGATGGGATGGGTTGGGTTGGGGGTCTTTGGGCACCATGGGGATGGGTTGGGGTTGGATTCAATGGGCCTAGAGGTGATTTCCAACCGTAACGATTCTGTGGTGGTCTTGGGTCAGAGGTTGGACTTGGTGACCTTAGAGGTCTTCTCCAACCTTAATTATTCTGTGGTGGGCACGGTGCTGTTGGGTCAGTGGTTGGAGCCAGTGGTCGTAGAGGTCTTCTCCAACCTTAATGGTTCCATGAGCGGGCACGGTGGGGTGGGTTGGGGGTCTTTGTGCACCACGGGGATGGGTTGGGGTTGGATTCAATGGGCTTAGTGGTGATTTCCAACCGTAACGATTCTGTGAGTGGTCATGGCGGGGTGGGATGGGTTGGGGGTCTTGGGGCACGGTGGCCATGGGTCAGCGGTTGGGCTCAGTGATCCTAAAGGTCTTCTCCAACCGTAACGATTGTGTGAGTGGGCACGGTGCTGCTGGGTCAATGGTTGGGCTCAATGGTTGTAGAGGTCTTCTCCAACCTTGATGGTTCCATGAGCGGGCACGGTGGGATGGGTTGGGGATCTTTAGGCACCGTGGTCATGGGTCAAAGGTTGGACTTGGTGATCTTAGAGGTCTTCTCCAACCGTAACGAGGCTTTGAGGGGGCACGGTGATGTTGGGTCAACGGTTGGACTCTTAGAGGTCCTGATGTTCTTGGAGGTCTTCTCCAGCCTTAACGGTTCCGTGAGCGGGTACGGTGGGATGGGCTGGGATCTTTGTGCACCACGGGGATGGGTTGGGGTTGGATTCAATGGGCTTAGAGGTGATTTCCAACCGTAACGATTCCGTGGTGGTCATGGGTCATGGGTCAGCGCTTGGACCCAGTGATCGTAGAGGTCTTCTCCAACCTCAATGGTTCCATGAGCGGGCACGGTGGGATGGGTTGGGGATCTCTGGGCATGGTGGGGGTGGGTTGGGGTTGGATGCGATCTTAGAGGTGATTTCCAACCTCAATGATTCTGTGGAGGTCATGGGCCGGCGGTTGGACCTTAGAGGTCTCCTCCAACCTGCGGTGTTCCGTGATCCCCGGGTGTGCGGTGCTTCCATGGCTCGATGCTGGACTCTCCCCATCTCCTCCCCCTTCCAGGTCCTGGAGGACGAGCAGGCGGCTCGCTACGTGCACGGCATCGGCATCCATTGGTACCTGGACTTCATCGGGCCCATCCAGGACACCGTGCTGCCCACGCACGAGCTCTTCCCGGATTTCTTCATCCTGGCCACGGAGGCCAGCGTGGGAGCCCACTTCTGGGAGCGGGACGTCATCCTGGGCTGCTGGGAGCGGGGCAACCAGTACAGCCACAGCATCCTGACGGTGCGGCCCCGCTGCCCCCCACCTTCCCCCCAAAAAAAAGCTCCGCGGGTGACGTCGACGCCGCTCCGTTGCAGAACCTGAACAACTACGTGACGGGCTGGACCGACTGGAACCTGGCGCTGGACCTGGAGGGGGGGCCCAACTGGGTCAAGAACTACGTGGACAGCCCCGTCATCGTGGACAGCAGCCAGGGCGTCTTCTACAAGCAGCCCATGTTCTACCACATGGGGCACTTCAGGTGGGGCGGGGACCCCCAGAACCACCCCCCCCTGCCCCCAGCACCGTGGGCTGTGACCCGCAGCACCAGGAGCCGGGCGGCGGGGGCTCCGTGGGGCTCTGACCCCCAGGCCCGCGCTCTGCCCACGCAGTAAGTTCATCCCGGAGGGCTCCCAGCGCGTGGGGCTCGTCGCCTCCAAAGAGTCCAAGAAGACCCCCCTGGAATACGCTGCCTTCCTGCGCCCCGACGGGGCCGCGGTCGTCGTGGTCCTCAACCGGTGAGCGCCCGCCGCGTGCCCCCAACCCACCGGGCTCCGCCGTGGGCTCCT
>NW_018363327.1:0-2513 GCF_002078875.1 Numida meleagris
GCACCCAAAGCCCGGCACCCAAAGTCCTGCACCCAAAGCCCGGCACCCAAAGCCCGGCACCCAAAGCCCGGCACCCAAAGCCCGGCACCCAAAGCCTGGCACCCAAAGCCCGGCACCCAAAGCCCTGCACCCAAAGTCCTGCGCCAAAAGCAGGTGCCAAAGGCCTGCACCCAAAGCTGTGCACCCAAAGTCCTGAGCCAAAAGTCCTGTGCCAAAAGTCCTGCACCCAAAGTCTGGTGACAAAATCGGGTGCCAAAGGCCAGCACCCAAAGCTCTGCACCCAAAGCTCTGCACCCAAAGTCCTGTGCCAAAAGTCCTGTGCCAAAAGTCCTGTGCCAAAAGTCCTGTGCCAGCCAAAAGTCCTGTGCCAAAGTCCCGTACCCAAAGCCCTGCACCCAAAGCCCTGCACCCAAAGCCCTGCACCCAAAACTCCTGCACCCAAAGCCCTGCACCCAAAGCCCTGCACCAAAATCCTGCACCCAAATCCTGCACCCAAAACTCCTGCACCCAAACTCCTGCACCCAAAGCCCTGCACCCAAATCCTGCACCCAAATCCTGCACCCAAAGCAGCGCACCCAAAACTCCTGCACCCAAACTCCTGCACCCAAACTCCTGCACCCAAATCCTGCACCCAAATCCTGCACCCAAAGTCCTGCACCCAAAGCCCTGCACCCAAAGCTCTGCACCCAAAGCCCTGCACCAGAATCAGGTGCCAAAATCCTGCACCCAAAGCCTGGCACCCAAAGGCCTTAGCCAAAATCAGGTGCCAAAGTTCTGCACCCAAATCCAGCACCCAAAGCCCGACACCCAAAGCTCTGCACCCAAAGCCCGGCACCCAAAGCTCTGCACCCAAAGCCTCGCACCCAAATCCTGCACCCAAAGCCCCGCACCCAAAGCCCTGCACCCAAATCCTGCACCCAAAGCCCTGCACCCAAAGCCCCGCATCCAAAGCCCTGCACCAAAACCAGGCGCCAAAGTCCGGTCCTCAACGTCTTGCACCAAAACCTCTTGCACTAAAATCACGAGCCCAAATCCCGCGCCTCACGTCCCGCACCCAAAATCCCGCACCCCTCGTTAGCCGCGCCGCTAACGAAGCCCACGGGCCGGCGTGCAGCTGCGGCCGTTGCATTACGACGCAGGAATGAGCAGCTGCATGCAACCCCCCCCCTCCCCTCCCCATGGGCACTGGTGCTGCACGACGCGTGCACGACGGCACCTGAGCTCACACCTGCACCGACCCCTGCCGTGCACACGCGGCACCACGCACCTGCACCGTGCATACACACAGGGACTCGTGCACGCAGCACCCAATGCACACAGCAGCGTGCACCACGCACAGCAACCTTGCACCACGTGCACCCACAGCACCCAATGCACACAGCAGCGTGCACCNTGAACTGGGCGCACTGGGCTCCCCATGGCACTGGGCTCCCCATGGCACTGGGTTCAACTGGGTGCACTGGGCTGAACTGGGCGCACTGGGCTCCCCACGGCACTGGGTTCAACTGGGAGCACTGGGTTCAACTGGGAGCACTGGGCTGAACTGGGAGCACTGGGCTGAACTGGCCCTACTGGGCTGAACTGGGCGCACTGGGCTCCCCACGGCACTGGGCTCCCCATGGCACTGGGTTCAACTGGGAGCACTGGGCTCCCCATGGCACTGGGTTCAACTGGGCGCACTGGGCTGAACTGGGCACACTGGGCTGAACTGGGCACACTGGGCTCCCCATGGCACTGGGTTCAACTGGGCGCACTGGGTTCAACTGGGAGCACTGGGTTCAACTGGGAGCACTGGGCTCCCCATGGTACTGGGATGAACTGGGCGCACTGGGATCCCCATGGCACCGGGTTCAACTGGGAGCACTGGGTTCAACTGGGAGCACTGGAATCCCTGCAGCACTGGGTGGAACTGGGAGCACAGGGTTCAACTGGGCGCACTGGGTTCAACTGGGTGCCCTGGGCTGAACTGGGAGCTCTGGGCTCCCCATGGCACTGGGTTCAACTGGGCGCACTGGGCTGAACTGGGCGCACTGGGCTGAACTGGGCGCACTTGGCTCCCCATTGCACTGGGTTCAACTGGGAGCACTGGGATCCCCACGGCACTGGGTTCAACTGGGAGCACTGGAATCCCTGGAGCACTGGGTGGAACTGGGAGCACTGGGTGGAACTGGGAGCACTGGGTTCAACTGGGAGCACTGGGCTGAACTGGGCGCACTGGGCTGAACTGGGCGCACTGGGCTCCCCATGGCACTGGGCTCCCCATGGCACTGGGTTCAACTGGGCGCACTGGGCTGAACTGGGAGCACTGGGCTCCCCACGGCACTGGGTTCAACTGGGAGCACTGGGTTCAACTGGGCGCACTGGGTTCAACTGGGAGCACTGGGTTCAACTGGGAGCACTGGGTTCAACTGGGAGCACTGGGATCCCCATGGCACTGGGTTCAACTGGGAGCACTGGGCTGAACTGGGCGCACTGGGCTCCCCATGGCACTGGGTTCAACTGGGAGCACTGGG
>NW_018363328.1:0-2033 GCF_002078875.1 Numida meleagris
AGGGGTTGGCAATGGGATTTTCACGGGGGGGGAGGAGGGCAGTGGGGCGGTTTGCACCAGGGGAGAATGGATAACGGGGGTTTGCACGAGGGATTAGCACAAGGACATGCACGCAGTGACTGGCACAAGAAAGCAGCCGGCGAGGGCCTAGCACGGGGGGGGCGGGGGGGGTTGAAAAGGGAGCTGCACGAGTTCCACGTGGACTCTCCCTCCCTTGGCTTCACACGACGGCACGCACACCCATTTGCACGAGGGTCTCCACACTTCACACGCGCGTTTGCGCGGCCATTTGCGCAACGGGGCTTCCACATGGGCTCCCCCCCCTTGGCTTTGCACGAGGGCCGTCACGCTTCGCACGAGGGCTCACACAAGGATTCGCACGAGGTTTCGCGCGCTTTTTGCACGAGGGCTCGCACGAGGGCTCACACGGTTCCCCCCCTTCCCCCCCCGGTTTCAGGGCGACCTGAAGCGATACCTGCGGGCGCAGCGGGGGGCGGGGGGGGGGACCCCGACGTTGCCCCCCCGTGACGCGGCCACGCTGCAGCGCCTGGGGCTGGAGGTGACACGAGGCCTCCGCCACCTGCACCGCCACGGCCTCACGCACAGGTGGGGCTGCCCCACGGCGTCCCCATCGTGTCCCCATCGTGTCCCCATCGTGTCCCCATCGTGTCCCCATCGTGTCCCCACTGGGTTCCCATTGTGTCCCCATCACATCCTGATGTCCCCATCGTGTCCCCATGGCCCCATTGTGCCCCTATGTCCCCATCGTGTCCCCATTGCGTCCCCACGGCGTCCCCACGGCGTCCCCACGACCCCATTGTGTCCCCTTGTCCCCATTGGGTCCCCATGGTCCCATTCTGTCCCCGTCGTGTCCTTATGTCCCCATCGTGTCCCCATCATGTCCCCATGGCGTCCCCATGGCGTCCCCATGGCCCCATTGTGCCCCTACATCCCCATCATGTCCCCACTGGGCTCGCATTGGGTCCCCGTGTCCCCATCGTGTCCCCATTGGGTTCCCATTGTGTCCCCAACATGTCCTGATGTCCCCATTGTGTCCCCATGGCCCCATTGTGCTCCTATATCCCCATCGTGTCCCCATCGTGTCCCCATCATGTCCCCATTGTGTCCCCATTGTGTCCCCATGGCGTCCCCATGGCCCCATTGTGCTCCTATGTCCCCATCGTGCCCCCATCGTGTCCCCAACGTGTCCCCATTGGGTTCCCATTGGATTCCCATTGTGTCCCCATTGCATCCCCATGGTCCCATTGTGCTCCTATGTCCCCTTGGGGTCCCCATCCTGTCCCCATTGGGTTCCCATTGTGTCCCCATGGTCCCATTGCGCTCCTATGTCCCCTTGGGGTCCCCATCGTGTCCCCATTGGGTTCCCATTGTGTCCCCATGACCCCATTGTGCTCCTATGTCCCCTTGGGGTACCCACTGTGTCCCCATCGTGTCCCCATTGTGTCCTCATGACCCCATCGTGTCCCCATTGCTTCCCCATGGCGTCCCCATGGCCCCATTGTGCCCCTATATTCCCCATTGCGTCCCCATTGCGTCCCCATGGCATCCCTATGGCGTCTCCACGACCCCATTGTGTCCCCTTGTCCCCATGGGGATCGCACTGGGTCCCCACAGTCCCATTCTGTCCCCATTGTGTCCTTATGTCCCCATCGTGTCCCCATCGTGTCCCCATCGTGTCCCCATTGGGTCCCCATGACCCCATCACGTCCCCATGTCCCCATTGCATCCCCATCGTGTCCCCATGGCCCCATTGTGCACCTACGTCCCCATCGTGTCCCCACTGGGTTCGCATTGGGTCCCCTTGGCCCCATCGTGTCCCCATTGTGTCCCCATTGGGTTCCCACTGTGTCCCCATCACGCCCTGATGTCCCCATCGTGTCCCCATGGCCCCATTATGTCCCTATGTCCCCATGGTGTCCCCATTGTGTCCCCATGGTGTCCCCATGTCCCCATCGTGTCCCCATCGTGTCCCCATTGTGTTCCCACATCTGCCCCCTCTCAAGGTCTGTGTC
>NW_018363329.1:0-2121 GCF_002078875.1 Numida meleagris
TTTTTTTTTTTATTTATTTTCCTGCCATTTTGCAAGGATAATGAAAATGGCAAAGTGGAAATGAAGAGTTTTCATTACAGGCAACGATTTTTCGGCCTCCTGACCAGCAGCTGGGCTGTAAGGAGACAGGTTGTATGTACAGGAAGTATGTGTATACAGCCAGTCCTAGCTTAGTATTTGTTGTTGTCTTCAGCCTTCCCAGGGGGTGTGCTCCCCTCCAAAACCCCACTGCAATGGAGGAGTGGGCTGGGGCTGGATGTAACCTCATTGGCGATGGAGTGGGGCTGCAGTGGAACTCACAGCAGGAGGTGGAGGCCAGGAGCTCCCAACAGGGAGGGCTGCTGGCATCCTCCTTTCTACAGACGAAGTTACTGCACTGTGGCTGGAAGCCGGCCTGCCACCAAGAAGGATGGGCTGGCCCGGAAAGCACAGTGCAGATGTCCTCCCCAGGAGCTGCTCTGACATGGGAAATGCCGGAGGCTCCCAAAAGCAGCGCTGCCTGCGAGTGCCTGGACATGTCAGCTAGTCACTGCGAGGTAGGCAGAGCGGGGGAAGGAACTGGTGGGTTAAGCATTTATATCCTCCTTGCAAGCCTGCATGTCAGTGCGCATTGCTGTGTGTCTGAGTGCTGGGTTGGGTGCTCACAGCAGCTGCATGGGTGGAAACTCCCAGCCCCTGCCCTGCCCTCTCACTCGCATGCCTCCGCTCAGTGCTCCTGCCGAGCCTTGCTAACCTCTCACCATTCACTCTAATGTGCAGCGCTCCCAGAAAGGTCTGGTGGGCCTTTGGGCAAGGGGAGGAAGGCGTTTGCATTTCCTCCATCTCTGGGCTCGCGCTCTAGAAGCTTCTGCGTTTGCTTTCAGTTTCTTTATTGGGTGCTGTGCTAGAAAGGTGCAAGTGAGCAAAAGTCACGTGCGGAAGCAAAAGTCCCATCCCTTCTGCTGAATCACCCCAGAAGAAGGCTGCCTCGGGCCCTTTTGCTGGGTGGGAGGGCTGTCCTTCTGTCTGTCCTGCTGTCGCTTCCTCCTAACACAAGTCATGAGCTGGGTGCCCGCAGCTTCAGAGCAGTCTGGCTCTTGTAGGATCAGTCCTGAAAGCCCTTAATTAAAATCTTAATTGCTCCAGACAGTGGCTCATTACAGAGAAATACAGCAGAGATTAGACACAATGGACTTAATCCATAAAAGGATTGGCACATGGGACCTCATTTACGAACTAAGCCATGTATGTTGGTGAAAAGTCAGATTTGGTTTTCCCCAACCCAGATGTGTTTTGGAGACCAGGCCCTTTCTGAACCTGTTGGAGTGCCAGCAAAGGGGAATCTTGGCACAAAATGCAGGAGAACTTTGTGCTTTGGGGCATGGCTTTTGTTTTAATTCCCTTATCACTAACATACAAGGCTGAGATCCAAAGAAGATAAGTAGAGACACTGACTTAGCTGCAGCCAAATTTATCCTCCTGCCTGAAAAGTTCTGCTTCATTTGCCTTTTCTGTCTTTGCTGCTCTCCTGCTCTGTTAACCTTGCTCACCCTAACTGAGGGTCCACGTGCCTCTGCTGTGGTCATTCACAGAACCATCTAGATTTCCAGGATTGTGTCAAAATTACCACACCACTCCAAACCCAAGTGTCTGTCCCTATATGTGAGTGATGGGAAGGACAGCCCAAGGGAACCAGCTCACTGGGCTGTCCCCATGGCCAGGGCTTGCAGTGGCTGGAGCAATGTATACATGCACACAGGGGAGTGCAAAGGGAAGCAAAACCACTCTGATCTGCAGCACTGAGCTCCACTGCCTGAGTTGGAGAAGACCCCCAAGGATCACTGAGTGCAGCCCCTGGTCCCACACAGCAACCCAATGTCTGAGAGCAGTGTCTCAGTGCTCCCTGAGCAGCTCAGGGCCATGCCCGCTGCCCTGGGCAGCCTGTTCCATGCCCATCGCCCTCTGGGCAGAGCCTTTCCCTAACCCCCCCACCCCACCCCTCCCCGGCACAGCTCCATGCCGTTCCCTCAGGCCCTGTTGCTGCCACAGAGAGCAGAGCTCAGCGCTGCCCTCCGCTCCCTGTGAGGAGCTGCAGCCGCCATGAGGCCTCCCCTCAGCTCCTCTGCTCTGGGCCCAGCACAC
>NW_018363330.1:0-2044 GCF_002078875.1 Numida meleagris
GGGGTTGGTCCGGGCTGCGAGTGCTGGGCGCCTGTGCGCGGGTAGCGGGGCTCGGGCTGCTGCGCGGAGTGTTTGGAAACGGCTGCGAACGGTCCTTCAGCACAGGAGAAAGCAGCTGCCCGCCGGCAGCGTCCCCAACAAGTGAGGCGCGCGGGAGGGCAGAGAGACGGGAAGCCACGGGACGGGGACCACGGCGCTGCTGAGTCCCGGTCCCCCGGCCGGAAAGCCGGCAGCGGGAACAGGTCGTGTGCTGCTGCCCGGGAACACGGCACACCGACAGCTCCCGAGCCCCGGGCCCCGCAGGCTGCTGCTGCCCATGGAGCTGTTGTCGCCGGTCGAAGAGCCCGAGAAAGGCCGGCAGCCATCCCTGTTCCAGTGGAGACACAGGGACACCACGTTCTAACGGGGGAGTGGGGGGGGGAGGCATCTCAGGCATGGTTACATCTTCAGCCCCAGTCTGACTCCAGCAGCTGGCAACAAAACCATTCACGCTGCTCCCCCCAGTAACTGGCACTTTGTCCTTCCAGCACGTGTGCACAGGACAGAGTGAGATGGTTAAGAGGAGTTAAGAAAAGATTCATTATGAGAACAGGACAGGCAGCGAAGATCAGACTCATGAAACAACCAAACAAGCCCACTGAGGGACCCCTTCTCCTCATCACTCTGTCTTCTCTCATGCATTCCTCCCTTCCCCTGCACATCCTATCATGGCGTTGTATAGGTCTGTCCCACACCAATCACCATCCGTATCCTGGTTCACAGCTGTACCACATGCAAAGGTCACAATAGTCATTCTGGAGGCAGCCCTCTGGTTCCTTGATTAGCTCATCAAAGGTCGTGAATGGTGAGAATTATTTCTTCTCATCATTTCCGTGTATTGCTCTGGTGTCTGTCTCTGTATGCTTCTTGATTGCCTCCCCTTTTCCATTATCCCATTTGATGAGATTCCTGTTCAGATAACCCTGCTAACAAAATATTTCCACACCCCACATAGCCTCATCAATCCGTCCCACTCACAAGTGCTGTAGAAAGAAATGATGGGGTAGAAGATAAAAGTTAAGAAAGGAAAACAGAGCTGCTGGGGTGCAGTGATTTAAGCTGCCCCCAGTTCCTCCGTCAGAGAAACAGAGCAGAGAAAGAGACTTCCCCGGAAGGCAAAGTCGCACAGCAGTGCAGAGAAAAAAAGAATTTAAGAATTCAGTAGCAGTTTTAATTGAAAAGGTGGAGAACCAGAAAACATATTTTACTGCCTCTAGGAGGGTTCATCGAAATTCAGATCATATTACAGTGTTGCTGCTTTCCCTGCCCACTTGCAGATAAGCTACCACTGGCATTTGAGAGCAGGGAAAGCCCTAGGAGAGGAGAACTGAGAGCTCCTCTGACTCTCCACAAGCTCAGCTTGAGGCACGAGCCCAAGCTCACACTTCATGAAGTGAAAAGCCTGTGGGCCCAGGAAAACAAAAAGGGCTGTCATAGCTCCTGCATCACACCCTCAGAGTGCTGGCACGGTCCCGGCACCATTTCTGTGCACACAATAGGAGAAGGCCTGGCCTGCATGGCATAGGCTTATTATTTTCTGCTGCGATATTTCTGTGGAAGGCAGCCCACAGCAGTTATGCTTTCCTGTCCGGATGCAAGGCCTTGCTCCTGCTCCTGTTGAACTACCTGTGATTCAGGTCAGGGTGTTTCTCCAGCCTGTCCTGGTTCCTATGATTAGCAGCCCTGACCTACAGCGCTCTGATTGCATTAATGGAAAACTAAGCACTGTTGGTCAATCACTGATCCCTGAGAGACCCCCCTGTGAAAGAGAAGAACGGTTGTTTTTTTTTCTTTTCCTTCCATGCTTGCTTCATGAGGCCTTTTTGGTGATGAGACTCAACTGACAACTGTGAATTACCTAGAGTGGTGAGCGGTGGGTGTCACCGTGCACTGCCAGGGTACTCCTGCTTGTGATTGTAAAGGTAAGCAAAACCAGGACAAGCTGTCTTTTTCAGGGGTGCGGCTTGAAGGAGCTGACCACTGCAAAAGGTGACAATGCTTGTTC
>NW_018363331.1:0-2114 GCF_002078875.1 Numida meleagris
ATGGATTAATGGGATTATTGCTGGGATTGATGGGAGTATTGATGGATCAATAGGATTATTAGTGGGATTATTGATACATTAAAAGGATTATTAATGGATTGCTTGTTGTAATAGTTCTATTAATGCAATTAACGGGATTATTAATAGGTTAATGTGATTACTGATGCATTCAATGGAATTGTTAATGGATTAATGGGGTTATTGATGGGTTAATGGGATTATTGATGGGATTGGTGAAATTATTCATGGGATTATTAATGGATTAATGGATTTACTGATAGGATTAATGGGATTATTAATGGATTCATGCTATTATTGATGGGATTTGTGTTATTACTGATGATCTAATGGGATTATTGATGAAATTTGTACAATTATTGATGAATCAACGGGATTATTAATGGGCTGATGTGATTATTGATGGATTAATGGGTCTATGGATGGGTTAATGGGATTATTGTTGGATTAATGGGATTATTGAAGGGATTCCTGTAATTACTGTTGGTTTAATGGGATTATTGATGGCATTTATGGAATTATTGATGGATCAGCTGGAATATTAATGGGATGATGTGATTATTGATGGATTAATGGGATTATTGATGGACTAATGGGATTGTTGATGGATTAATGGGATTATTAATGGATTATTGATGGATTAATGGGATTATTGATGGGACTCCTGTAATTATTGATAATTTAATAGGATAATGAGAAAACTGATGGGATTATTGATGGACTAATGAGGTTGTTGATGGGATTAATGAGATTATTAATGGATGGTTGTGGTTATTAATGAGATTGATGGGATTATTGGTGGCATTCCTGTAATTACTGATGGTTTAATGGGATTATCGATGGGATTTATAACATTATTGATAGATTGACAAAATTATTAATGAGTTGATGTGATTGTTGATGGGTTAATGGGATTATTGATGGATTATTGATGGGTTAATGGGATTATTGAAGGGATTGCTGTAATTACTGATAGTTCAATGAGATTATTGATGGCATTTATGGAATTAATGATCAACGGGATTATTGGTGGGTTAATGGGATTATTGGTGGGTTAATGGGATTATTGGTGGGTTAATGGGATTATTGGTGGGTTAATGGGATTATTGGTCAATTATTAATGGGATTATTGGTCAATTATTAATGGGATTATTGGTCAATTATTAATGGGATAATGCTATTACTGAAGGGATTCCTGTAATTACTGATCATTTCATGGGATTATTGATGGACTAATGAGATTGCTGATAGGATTGATGGGATTATTAATGGATTCTTGGGGTTATTAATGAGATTGATGGGATTATTGATGGATTATTGATGGATTAATGGGATTATTGAAGGGATTCCTGTAATTACTGATCACTTAATGGGATTATTAATGGACTATTAGGGTTGCTGACGGGATTGATAAGATTATTAATGGATTGCTGGGGTTATTAATGAGATTAATGGGATTATTAATGGATTAACAGAATTACTGATGGATTAATGGCTTTACTGATGGGATTAGTGTGGTTATTAATTGGATTGCTTAGTTTAATGGCATTACTGATGCCTTTAACGGTCTCATTGATGGGATTAACGGGATTAATTGGTCTAATAGCCTAATTAATTAAGTCCCCCGCCCCCTAGCGGCCCCGTAATGAAACGCAAGGTCCTTTCAGCTACAAAATGAAGCAGTCGCATCCTTTTATTCCTCCCCACCCGACCGAGAGCGCCGAGCCCAGGGCGCCCTTCCGAGACCCGAGCGAGAAAAGAACCGAGGGAAATCGAGGGACAAAGAAAAAAAAAAGGAAAGCGCAACCGTCTCCGGACGACAGGTCCTGGCAGGGTGAGGCAGGTCCTGGCAGGGCGATAACGGGGAAGGGCCCCTTCAGTCCAAGGGCTGGGGGTCGGCGATGGGCATGGTGTGCAGGACCTCGTCGAGGAGCTGCAGGGCGCGGTGGAGGTGGATCTCGATCCAACATGGCGTCTCCTTGATGCTTTGCCGGGGGTAATCGGGGCCCCAGCCCTTGACGAAGCTCATGCGGAGGATGCACAGGCGCCGCAGGTCGTCCACGCCGATGCCGGCGGCGGCCGAGAGGCCTGGGGGG
>NW_018363332.1:0-2107 GCF_002078875.1 Numida meleagris
GTTTATGTAGTACGGTGAAGATGACTGATGCATTTTTCTTGTGGGTTTAAAATCTAAACAAAAACCTATAAAAATCTTATCTGTCTGCCATTGTTGTGGACAAAAAATAGGTAAAAAACTTATAAAAAACTGATAAAACTCCAGAAGTGCGGCTGATTGCAGGATTTGTAAATTATCAGAATTCTGGCAGACCTGAAAAACATGTAATTTGTCTTCCTACAGGTTGGCTTGTGGATACAACTGGCAGTTATACAGCATCATTCCTCCTGTGTGGATTTTCTATGATATTTAGTTCAATGTTATTATGTTTTGCGAGACTGGCAAAGAAAATAAAGAGAACACGTTTGAAGTCACTCTCCAATGATACTCACAGCAAACAGCACATCTGGACAAATGGAGCAATAGCTTACTCTGTCGCGGGAGAATTAGACCAAAAGGATGCTGAATTTTTGGCTGTGGATACAAATAGCTACAGTAACAGATGACGAGCACTGTCAAGATTCAGCACTGTGCAACCAGACTGAGACAGAGGAGACTGCAACACGTTGCAGTGCTGAAGATGATAGTCCTGTGACACAAGGCACCTCAGTTAGATATTTCTGTCATGTTTTGGTAGGCTAGAATCTACGTACAGCATAGAAAGTTAAAGCCGTAGTAGAGCAAAGCTAAACTGAGAATAGAGTTGGTAGATACGAGCGTCGACAGATTTAGTTCTAAGGCAGCATGTCGACTTCACAGGTAATCTGAAAGAATATAATTGGCTGTGATCAAAGGAAAACAATGAAGTTATCAGTCACCAAAGATGAACAATAATGTTTAAATTATTTCCAAAAATAGTATTAATGAAGTAGGCATTTTGATATTCCAGTCTATCAGGTTTCAATGGAGTAATCACAGACGCCACCAGAAAGCCTCTCCATTTTTCAGGCTGCATTAAACTCTTTGCCAATGCCTGTTTTGAATGCCAAAGCCATTTTTTGAAAATCTGACAGGAAGCTGTGATTTATGCTAAAAGTATATCTGAAGCAGCTTTAATTTCTACAGTGTGCCTGAATCTTGTACATATGTTGCAACTTCATTGCAAGGGTGGCTTGAGAGCTGCTTTCCCATTCCCCCTGCAGCAAAGTGTTCAGGTGGCTGCTGGCGGTTTTTATTTGGTTGTTTTTTTCCCTGGAAACCTCTAAGGCTGAATTTCTGAACGCTGACATTCAAGGTATGATCCTCTAGCTGATGTTTTCTGGGTGGGTGGAAGAGGAATTGTGACTGCTCTGCCATCTGAACATCACTAGCTTTTAAAAAGTAAGATCTGTGCAAGCAGATTACCAAGAGGTAATAGCTCACCACACCATCTATTAGTAAAGAGGATGCTGGGTGACAAGTTGCTCCTGCATATTGCAATGGCCAGTCTGTCCCTTTTTTGAATCCAGGAGCTGTATCTTTAGGTGGTGCCAATTACTTACTTGTACCAACTGATCAGGTCACTTGTCCTGGTCAGAAAGCAACAGCTGTGATTTGCTGATGATTTCCTGCTACTTGTGCTAGGGATATTTACTACAGCTGGCTACTTTGTGGGACTTAGAGACTGAACATTGCTTGTGGGGTGAATTACTGATGGTTGGTTTATTAAAAATGGGATGCTTCTGCATTTCCAGGGTGAAACTGTTAAAGATGGAGAAACTTCACATTCTGAGATGCAAATCTTTTCTGTTTCATGATGTGTAAGACTGTATTCTGTTCATTAGCAAATTGATCAGAGTCCAGATAAGTTTCATTAATGCTGTAATGCTGTTGATCGCCCGTGGTCCGCGTGATGTTTGCTGTTGGTGTCCTATTCCATTCTGTGCCTCAAGGGGGAGAGCAACGTGGGCCGCTGTTCACGACTTTGATTTAGATCAAGAGAACAGCCACAGGGTCTTAATGTACTTTATATCTATCAATACTGCGTGTGTCAATTACTTCTATTTTTCATGCATATTTCAAATATAATGCATTAAAATTGTTTGACTTCAGTTGTCTGTGCTCAAAGCATTTACCACTCATGCCATGCTCCAGTATGGTCAGAGCAAGTAGTGTGAATTCCTGCACAGACCACAGATTAAGTGGTGGG
>NW_018363333.1:0-2111 GCF_002078875.1 Numida meleagris
AAAAAAAAAAAAAAAAAAAAACAAGAACAAAAAAAACACTCAGCTAATGAACACTCAGCTAATGTTCCCTGTCCTCAGCCCCGTTCCTTCAGTGCAACTTCCACACTGCTCCTCTAGAAATCTCAAAGGCATTTGGCTCACAGCCCTAATAAACCGGAGCAGGCTGTCTGTGCAGCGAGGGAGCACCGCCGGGGCACTGAGACACACTGCGAAGTGTGCAGAGCCAGCGGCAGCTCCCTGCTCGCCCCCCACCACCTCGGGTTTGGCACAGCGGGCATCGCACCACCGGGGCATCTGGGCACGCCGGGTGGAGCAATGCTCCCGGCAAACTACTTGGCTCCGAGGAAGGAGAGCCGAGCAGCACCAGCTAGGGCACCTTCCCGCAAGCTCTGCTTCCAAAGGTGCGGGGCAATGTCACCCCTGGGTGTCGGGTGTGCAGGGACGCGGTGCCCCACGCACCCTGCTCGTGGCGGGCGCTACACCTGCGCACTCCACGCACTCAGTGGGCAGCTCTGTGGGCTTACCTTGAGGGTGAGCGGCGTGATCTTCTCCTTATTCACCCCCTCGGGCAAGAAATCCAAGAGGCAGTCCAAGACCACGTCCTTCACAGTCTGAAACTCGGCTTCCCCTTTGAGGTCGGCGCAGAAGATGAGGTCCAAGTCCTTGTAGCCCAGGCCGCTGTCCTGGTGCAGGACGTGGCTGGCGGCCGAGCCGTTGAGCCGCACGTCCCGCAGCCCGATGCCCTTCTCCTCCAGCCGGCTCCGCACCACCTTGACGATCTGCCGGGGCTGCATGGCCAGCGTGGGGAAGTTGCCGCGGCCGTGGATGGGGATGGTCTCGCTGAAGATGCGATCCAGCCGCTGCACTTGCTCCCAGCTCAGCACGTTGCAGTGCGCGCTCTCGCAGCCTCCCGCGTAACCCCCGCCGGCCTTCTCATCGTCCGCCATGGTGCGCGGCCTCCGCGGGCTGCCCGGCCCCGCTGCGGCTCCTCGCTGCCCTTCCTCCGCGCCTGGCAAGAGAGGAAAAGCGAGCGGTCAGCGCCGGCAGCCCCCCCGCCCCGAGGCGCCGGGGACACGCACCCGCGGCTTCGGTTAAAAAGGGAAAAAAAAAAATGAAATGAACGCGGGAGAGGCGGCGCGGGCAGGGGGAGCGCCCGACCTGCGGAGCCGCCGCTGCCCTCGCCCCCCGCCGGGGCTGAGGCCGCCCCGCGCCGTCGGTGAGGCCGCCCCGCGCCGCACCGCTCCCTGCCGCCGTCTCCGGAGCTTTCGTAGTTCTGCCCGGGAAAGGTCCCCAGTAGTTTTTATACGGGGTTTCTCCGCTCTTCCGGGGCTCCGAGTCACGGCGTCCGCGTCCCGCCCCCTCCATCTGCATGGCCGGCCTCGCCGGTGCCCCCGGCACGCCCACCCCGTGCGCACCCACGGGCCGCCCGGCGGTTCGGCTCGGCACGGCGCGGTTTGGCACCGCACGACGCGGCACAGCGCAGCGCAGCGCTGCGCAGCCGCCCTCCCGCCCGACTCTGGCTGTTGGCCGAGGGGGGAGGCAACAAGTGTACCCCCTCCGCGGGGTGGCGGGGTAAGGTGCGCGCCCAGGCTGGCAGGCATTCCCTTCTTATTATTTTATTCCCAATTTTTAACTATTATCTCCTCCCCCGCGGCGTTCCCTTACTCTGCAGGCGCAGCCAGCTCCATAGCAGAGCGCTGGAATGCGGCAGGGCCCCGCCGCGCACTCGGAGCTGCACGCTCCGCGCCGCGATTCTCGGAGCCTTTGGGAGGGGGAGATCCCCGGGAGCGCTGTAACGGGGCAGCGCCGGGCGGGGGGAAGCTGCCTGTAAAGTGCGATGATTGCGGAGGGGGAACAAATATTTAATACATACACATAGGTATAATTTTAAAATATTTTTTTTTCTGCTCAAATGTTCAGTTTTTAATAATATGTTATTAGCCTGGTTTTCACCTGCTCCGGCGCCCAACGCGCACACGTTATCCGATCCCGCTGCGCGCAGCCCCCGGCGCTGCAGGGCCGGGACGCGCCCCAGCACCTCCTGCGCAGCCCTCGCAGCGCACGCGCAGGTTGCGCGGGGAGAACGCGGACGCGGAGGGGAAGGGTTGGGG
>NW_018363334.1:0-2048 GCF_002078875.1 Numida meleagris
GCCCCGTCGTGGGTCTTCATGTGCTCGGTCAGGTGGTGCTTCAGCTTGAAACGCTTGTGGCAGGCGGAGCAGGCGAAGGGCCGCAGGCTGAAGGTCAGCATGATGTGCCGGTCCCGCTTGGGTTTGACGGCGAAACGCTTCCCGCACAGGCAGCCGAAACGCTTCCCGTCCGGCGCCGCGCAAAGCTTCACCGGCGCGTGCAACGCCCGCCCGTGGGCCCCCTGCGCCAGGATCTCGTTGCCGTGCAGGTCCACCGGCTTCCAGGCCGCCTGCGGTGCCGCGTAGGACGACAGCTCGGCCGGGACGAAGCCGCCATGTCCATCCATTGCTGCCAAATTGGTGGCCGTCGTGGTGCCGGCGGGCTCGGCGTTCTCCTGCTTGACGTACAGCACCTTGGGGCCGTCACCGGGCGCCGCGCCGCCTCCGTCCTCCTCCTCCTCCTCGTCCAGCACCAGCTGCAGCGCCCGCTCCCCGCCGCGCCGCCGCGCCGCCCCCGGCTCCTCGTCCTCCTCTTCATCTTCCTCCTCCTCCTCCTCCTCCTCCTCCTCCTCGTCCTCCACGCAGATCTTCAGCACCTCCTCCCCGCCGCCCTTCGGGAACGCTCCGTCCGCGCCGCGCCACGGCGACGCCGAAGCGTCACCGCCGCCACCGCCGCAGCCACCCAGGGGGGACGGCGTCGCCCCGTCACCGTCACCGCCGCGTCCCACCGAGGCCGACGCCGCCGTCCCGTCACCGCCACCGCCACGCGTCCCCCCGCCCGGCGATACCCAGCGGCACGGCCCACCCCCCCCGGCTTCGAGCTCCCGGAGGACGGCGGAGCACTGATCCACCACGTGCCACATCTGCAACCCGCTGGCCACCAACAAATGCCCCGGCAGCGCTTCCAGCAGCAACGTCAAGCGCCCGGAGTAAATGAGGTGCAAGAGCCCCTCGAAAGCGTCCGGGTCGATGGCCGGGGGGAGAAGCAAACGCCCGCCGTCCTGGAGCAGCAGCTTGTCGTGGAAGAAAGGCGAAGCGGCCGCCAGCACGCTCTTGTGAGCCGGGAAGACGCGGCCTCCCACGTGCACCGCCACGTCGCAGAACTTGCCCTCCAGCCGCAGGCGGTTCAGCGAATCCAGCAGCGCGGCCGCGTGCTGCGGGAACGAGATCTGCACGCGCCCGCCCTCCGACGCCATCGCCTGCCCCCGGGGAAAGCGCCCGTCACCAACCAGGTGGGGGGGGGGAGAAGGGACCCGGGGCACCCCGGGGTGCCCTAATAAATGGCGGGGTGAGCTGAGGCGCCGTGGGTTGGCTTGGTGCCCCGTGGGGTGGCCTAATAAACCAGGGGGTGACTGGTGGCCCTACGCAGAGCCCTGCTGCCCCATGGGGTGCCCTACTGCCCCATGGGGTGACCTACTTCTCCATGGGGTGCCCTGCTGCCCCATGGGGTGCCCTCTTCCCCTACAGAGTGCCCTGATGCACTGGGCATCAGGGTGACTGGTGGCCCTACGCAGAGCCCTATTGCCCCATGGGGTACCCCACTGCCCCATGGGGTGCCCTACTGCCCCCTAGGTTGACTTGCTGCCCCATGGGGTGCCCTGTTCCCCTACAGAGTGCCCTGCTGCCCCATGGGGTGACTGGTGGCCCTATGCAGAGCCCTGCTGCCCCATGGGGTGCCTTAATGCCCCCTAGATTGATTTGCTGCCCTATGGGGTGCCCTACTGCCCCATGGGGTGCCCCGCTGCCCCATGGGGTGCCCTCTTCCCCTACAGAGTGCCCTGATGCACTGGGCATCAGGGTGACTGGTGGCCCTACGCAGAGCCCTGTTGCCCCATGGGGTGACCTACTGCTCCATGGGGTGCCTTACTGCCCCCTAGATTGACTTGCTGCCCCCTGGGTTGACCTGCTGCCCCATGGGGTGCCCTGTCTTCCTACAGAGCACCCTAATTGCCCCACAGCATGTGCTGCTGCCCCATGGGATGACCTGGTGCCCCCTAGATTGACTTGCTGCCCCATGGGGTGCCCTGTTCCCCTACAGAGTGCCCTGCTGTCCCATGGGGTGACTGGTG
>NW_018363335.1:0-2106 GCF_002078875.1 Numida meleagris
TAAGAAGGACTGGCCCTAAAACAGAGCCCTGCGGAACTTTGTCAGTAGCTGGATGCCAGCCTGATGTAGCCCCATTTACCATAACCCTGTGAGCATGACCCATCAACTAACTGTTTACCCATCACATTACGGTTTGGCCTAGCTGTATGCTGGATATTTTGTCCTGAAGGATACCGTGAGAAAGAGCATTGAAAGCTTTGGGGACATCCCAAAAGATCACACGACCTGGCTTCCCTTGGTCAATGAGGTGGGATCCTTGTCATGAGGACCTTCTCCTCATGAACCTGTGTTGGCTGTGATCAGTGCATACAAGCTGTTTTCTTTTCAGCCTCTGAAGTCAATCTGTCAGGCCTGTAATTACCACTGTCTTTTTTTCTTGGCCTTCTGGAAAACTGGGAGAATGTTTGCCGACTTCCAGTTTACTGGGACCTCTTCGGATTCCCAAGACTGTTGAAAAATACCTGAGAGAGCTCTGGGAGTAGCCTGAGATGGATCCCATCAGGCCCTATGGACTGGTGTGCATCCAGCTGGAGCAGCACATCCCACATCACTTTTCTTTTGTCTATGAGTCCGTGGTTCCCACAGTCATGGTGCTTCAGCTCATGGCTCCGGGGCTCCCAGGGCCCGTCATCAGAGTTGAGGACAGAGATGAAGAAGGCATGAAGCACCTCTGCTTCTTCTACATCCCTGTTTGTGAGGTGACCATCCTCACTGGGGAACAGATCACTGTTATCTTTGGTCCCCCTTTTGCTGTTAACGTATTTTAAAAAGCTCTTCTTGCTGTCCTCCACTGCACTGCTCAGCTTCAACTCTAACTAAGCTTTGGCTGCACAAATGTTCTCCCTACAGTGTGGAACTGGAGTAAGAATTTCAAGGCTATTGAAAGGAGACAATGTTCTGTATTTCTCCTAATACTGCCTTGGGCTATTATCACAGAATCAGAGAATATCCTGAGCTGGAAGGAACCCACAAGAATCACTGAATCCACCTCCTGGCTCCACACAGGACTACATAAAAATTAAACTGTAAGTCTGAAATCATCATTGTGACATCTCTTTAGGACAATTTTTCTTTCCTATTCATGGCTCAGTATGTTTTACTTTTTTCCTATCAAGTATAGCAGGTAATTTATATTGCGGATTGTTGCGTTTTTTTTGGCTGGGATACGGTTAATTTTCTTTGTAGAGGCTCATGTGATGCTGTGTTTTGGATATTTGATGAAAGTAGCAGTGATGTTTTTGTTGTTGCAGAGCAGTGCTAGCACTGAGTCAGGGACCTTTCTGCTTCTCTTACTGCCCTTCCAGCGAGGAGCTGGATGGGCACAAGGGGCTGTGAGCAGACAGAACCAGGACAGCTGACCCAAACTGGCCAAAGGGATATTCCATACCGTATGACATCAACAATAAAAGCTGGAGTAAAGAAGGAGAAAGAAGGGTATGTGCAGAGTGATGGTGTTTGCTCTCCCAAGAAACCATTTTGCACGATGAGCCGTGCTTTTCTGGAAGCAGCCTGTCCATGGGAAGTAGTGAATGAATCCCTTGTTTTGCTTTGCTTGTGCAGGCAGCTTTTGCTTTACCCAATAAACTGTCTTCATCTCAACCCAACAGTTCTCCTGTTTTTCCCTTTCTGATTCTCCCATCCCACCTGTGGAGAGCAGTGAGTGGCTGTGTGGCACTTAGGTGCCTGCCAGGGTTAAACCACAACGCTTGTAGATAAAACACGAACAAATCTGGATGTGCTCCAGCCTTCTTGATGGCTCATTTATTTCTAATAACGCCATTCATTACCTCATCATTTAACACTGTAATAACTGCAGTGGCATTTCACCCCACACTAGAATTAGGAAAACAGTAGGAAGGGCCTCTTCAGTTCCCCCTTCATTTTCTGCAGTGTGTGAAGTTTCCGGTTTTAATTTGCAAGTTATTTGTTCTGTGCTACCTTAAAGGAAGGCTGACAAGGAAGCTCTGGACAATATGGATGAAGATGAGCTGCTCATGCTTGCTCTCAGGAAGACAGAATTCCCTAGTTGGATAGTAAGAAAACAACTCATCCCAGGCTATGAGGTCAACTCCCACAGAGCACAAACTTGATGCTCCTAGACTGTGT
>NW_018363336.1:0-2063 GCF_002078875.1 Numida meleagris
TTTGGGGACACGATGGGGACACAATGGGGACAGTTTGGGGACATGATGGGGATAATTTGGGGACATGCAGGTGACAGTTTGGGGACACGATGGGGACACAATGGGGACAATTTGGGGACAGGCAGGTGACAGTTTGGGGACATCTGGGGACACGTTGTTAGGGACACGCAGGTGACAGTCTGGGGACACTTTGGGGTCAGGTGGGTGACAGGCAAGTGACAGTTTGGGGACAATTTGGGGACATGCAGGTGACAATTTGGGGACAGGTTGGGGACAGTTTGGGGACAATTTGGGGACATGCAGGTGACAATCTGGGGACAGTTTGGGGACAATTTGGGGACACGCAGGTGACAATTTGGGGGCAGTTTGGGGACATTTGGGGACAGTTTGGGGACATTTGGGGACATGCAGGTGACAATTTGGGGACAGGTTGGGGACAGGTTGGGGACATGCAGATGACAATTTGGGGACAATCTGGGGACATGCAGGGGACAATTTGGGGACACGATGGGGACAATCTGGGGACACATGGGTGACCATTTGGGGACAGGCAGGTGGAAGTTTGGGGACAATTTGGGGACATTTGGGGACAGGCTGGGGACAGGTTGGGGACAATCTGGGGACATGCAGGTGACAATTTGGGGACAGTTTGGGGACAATTTGGGGACAGGTTGGGGACAATTTGGGGACATGCAGGAGACAGTTTGGGGACAATCTGGGGACAGTTTGGGGACATTTGGGGACAATCTGGGGACAGTTTGGGGACAATTTGGGGACAGTTTGGAGACAGGTTGGGGACAATTTGGGGACAATATGGGGACACAATGGGGACAGTTTGGGGACACAATGGGGACACAATGGGGATAATTTGGGGACACGATGGGGACACGCAGGGGACAGGCAGGTGGCAGTTTGGGGACAATTTGGGGACACATTGGGGACACATTGGGGACAGGCAGGTGACACTTTGGGGACAATTTGGGGACACGATGGGGACATTTGGGGACACAATGGGGACAATTTGGGGACATGCAGGAGACAGTTTGGGGACAATCTGGGGACAGTTTGGGGACAGGCTGGGGACATGTTGGGAACAGTTTGGGGACATGCAGGTGACAATTTGGGGACATGTTGGGGACAGTTTGGGGACACATTGGGGACACAATGGGGACAGGTTGGGGACATGCAGGGGACAGTTTGGGGACAGTTTGGGGACGATCTGGGGACATGCAGGTGACAATTTGGGGACATTTGGGGACAGGTTGGGGACACATTGGGGACACAATGGGGACAGGTTGGGGACAGGCAGGTGACAGTTTGGGGACAGTTTGGGGACAATTTGGGGACACATGGGTGACCATTTGGGGACAGTTTGGGGACATGTTGGGGACAGTTTGGGGACATGCAGGGGACATGTTGGGGACAGTATAGGGACACTTTGGGGACAGGTTGGGGACAATTTGGGGATAATCTGGGGACAGGTTGGGGACACTTTGGGGACAGGTTGGGGACAGTATGGGGACAGTATGGGGACATGCAGGGGACAGTTTGGGGACACTTTGGGGACAGGTTGGGGACAATCTGGGGACATGATGGGGACAGTTGGGGACAGGCAGGTGACAATTTGGGGACAATTTGGGGACATGATGGGGACAGTTTGGGGACAGGTTGGGGACATGCAGGTGACAATTTGGGGACATGTTGGGGACATGTTGGGGACACGATGGGGACAGGCAGGTGACCGTCTGGGGACAATTTGGGGACACGATGGGGACAGTTTGGGGACATGCAGGTGACAATTTGGGGACAGTTTGGGGACACAATGGGGACATGCAGGTGACAATTTGGGGACACGATGGGGACAGGAAGGTGACCGTCTGGGGACAATTTAGGGACATGATGGGGACAGTTGGGGACAGGTTGGGGACACTTTGGGGACATGCAGGTGACAATTTGGGGACAGGTTGGGGACAATTTGGGGACAATTTGGGGACAATTTGGGGACATGCAGGTGACAATTGGGGGACAATTTGGGGAAAATTTGGGGAAAATTTGGGGACATG
>NW_018363337.1:0-2036 GCF_002078875.1 Numida meleagris
TGTGCCCCCAGGTTCCGCACGGATGAGGTGGAGGTCACCTGGAGGGACTGACCCCTGACCTTTGACCTTTGACCCCTGACCCCCCAATGAAAAGCTCCGCCCCCCCAGCGCTGACTCGGTGTCGTCATTGGGGACCGTGGGGACAATGGGGACCCACAGTGCCCCATAGAAATACACAGTGCCCCATAGAAACACACAGTGCCCCATAGAGACCCACAGTGCCCCATAGAAACACACAGTGCCCCATAGAGACACACAGTGCCCCATAGCGACACACAGTGCCCCATAGAAATACACAGTGCCCCATAGAGACACACAGCGCCCCATAGAGACACACAGCGCCCCATAGAAACACACAGTGCCCCATAGAAATAAACAGTGCCCCATAGAGACCCATAGGGACCCATAGAAACACACAGTGCCCCATAGAGACCCACAGTGCCCCATAGAAAGACACAGTGCCCCATAGAGACTCACAGGGCCCCATAGAGACACACAGTGCCCCATAGAAAGACACAGTGCCCCATAGAGACACATAGGGACCCATAGAAAGACACAGTGCCCCATAGAAATACACAGTGCCCCATAGAGACACACAGTGCCCCATAGAGACACATAGGGACCCACAGAGACCCACAGTGCCCCATAGAGACACACAGTGCCCCATAGAGACCCATAGTGCCCCATAGAGACCCATAGAGACCCATAGCGCCCCATAGAGACCCACAGAGCCCCATAGCGCCCCATAGAGACCCATAGTGCCCCAGAGAGACCCACAGAGACCCATAAAGACACTGTGCCCCATAGAAACACACAGAGACCCACAGTGCCCCATAGAGCCCCACAGAAACCCATAGGGACCCATAGTGACACATAGAGACACATAGTGACCCCATAGTGCCCCATAGAGACCCACAGAGCCCCATAGAGACCCATAGTGCCCCACAGAGACACATAGAGCCCCATAGAGCCCCATAGTGCCCCATAGAGACCCATAGAGTCCCATAGAGACACATAGTGCCCCACAGAGACCCATAGTGCCCCACAGAGATCCCATAGAGCCCCATAGTGCCCCATAGAGACCCATAGAGACACACAGTGCCCCACAGAGACCCATAGAGACACAGAGCCCCATAGTGCCCCATAGAGCCCCATAGTGCCCCATAGAGACCCACAGAGACCCATAGAGACCCATAGAGACCCAAAGAACCCCATAGAGAGCCATAGTGCCCCATAGAGCCCCACAGCGCCCCACAGAGACCCATAGTGCCCCATAGAGAACCATAGTGCCCCACAGAGATCCCATAGAGCCCCAGAGTGCCCCATAGAGACCGACAGAGCCCCGTAGAAACCCATAGAGACCCACGGAAACCCACAGAGACCCATAGTGCCCCATAGAGACCCATAGTGCCCCATAGAGACCCCATAGAGCCCTATAGTGCCCCATAGAGACACATAGCACGCCATAGAGACCCATAGAGACCCATAGAGACCCATAGAACCCCATAGAGAGCCATAGTGCCCCATAGAGCCCCACAGCGCCCCACAGAGACCCATAGTGCCCCATAGAGAACCATAGTGCCCCACAAAGAGCCATAGTGCCCCACAGAGACCCCATAGAGCCCTATAGTGCCCCACAGAGACACATAGCACGCCATAGAGACCCATAGTGCCCCATAGAGACCCATAGAGCCCCATAGAGACCCATAGTGCCCCACAGAGATCCCATAGAGCCCCATAGTGCCCCATAGAGCCCCATAGTGCCCCATAGTGCCCCATAGAGACCCACAGAGACCCATAGAGACCCATAGAGACCCATAGAGACCCATAGAGACCCATAGAGACCCATAGAGACCCCACATAGAGACCCATAGAGACCCATAGAGACCCATAGAGACCCATAGAGACCCATAGAACCCCATAGAGAGCCATAGTGCCCCACAGCGCCCCACAGAGACCCATAGAGCCCCACAGAGCCCCATAGTTGCCAATGAGGTGAACTGGAGTCAACTGGTGGCAACTGGTGTCCAACTGGG
>NW_018363338.1:0-2099 GCF_002078875.1 Numida meleagris
GCACGGTACAGTAAGTTGCTCACTGACCCTGTTTTGCTCCCGTGGGTCCATTTCTAACCGCACAAGTCAGTTTAAAGGTTTAAAGGGTTGGGTTGAAAACTCACCCTGAAGTACCAAAGGGAGGAAGATTATATTAAAAAGGAAGAGATAGTCTGAAAGAAGGAATAACAAGAGCAGTAACTAATATGATCTCGGAAAAGTTTATTTGTTGAATTCTAACAGATTAAATTAGAAAGAAAACTTGTGCACTCAGACATTTGCCAATAATAGACTGAGGAGGCCTGCATAAACAGGGTCTGTTCAGGTAACCATAAGCAAATGTCATTCAAAGCAGATGAAGTCAAATTCTCTGTTTACCATGACTGGCACCTACACATGGTATCTTTAGCAATGCTTTCTTTCGAGTGAATTTACTTCTGGTGAAGGTGGGAGACTGACAGCCCCGAGTGCTCGCTGCATCCCAAAGATTCTCTCTGCCACCAGGCCTGGCCAGGTACAGCCTCCTCACACTGCTCCCCTTGCATTCCACACACTCGCTCTGCAGGTCACCCAGTGCCTTGTGAGCAATGAACTAGCTAAAACCAGGTTGTTATAACATCACGTTATGGTAACATAACGTGAGGAGGGGAAAGAACCCTGCAATAGACGAGATATTCAGACACGTGAACGTAACGTTAGTGCCGATCTGTGCTCTGTAGACTGCAATGACTCTTAGTCAGCATTACCTCATTCCAGTGACAGGAGGTCTTAGACCGACCATAACTAACCACAAAGCTTTTCCTCATTCAGCCACAGACAGGGGAAAGCATTGCAGAGGTCTCTGCTCTTTTTTCCCAAGGCAACGTTATAAATGAAGCAAAAGACAATCACTGGACTGCTGATTATGCGGTGCCCTGAAATAGCTGTCATGAAGATCATTGCTGTTTAAGGACTGGAGATTCATTACATCTGTTGCCCTTCTAGAGCTAGTGCCATTAATTCCCTTTTCTTGAGCAAAACCACAAGTTGCGCTGCTAATGGTTTCCAGGTTGCTTTTTGGATGGCATGAAACCTATTTGATCATTAGTTCTCTATCTTAGCGCTCTTCCCATTGTAATCACTCCCCTCCCCAAACAATTCCACATCACTCTCTTTGTAATCATTTTGTTTGCTTCATTTCTCATTTTCACCACTGGAATCGCACCGACAATATTCATTTCATCTCTTTCTACAGCTCTCCTGTACATTTCACTGTCACCATGTGTACACACGGCCCATTGATCCCTAGAGACTTCTTAACTGTGTTCATGTGTGTGGACTTATGAATATATGGAGTGTTTAAAGAAGCCTTTTTAAAATTTCTTACTGTCTGCCTATGTCCCTGGACAACTGCTGGAGTCCTCTTGGGACACCCAAGGAAGAACAATTGTTTTATCCTTCCTAACAACACTAACACTGCTGCCTATCCCTTCTCTTTCACAGGGCCCTGGAGATATTTTATAGCATCCTACACTGGCACTGCTGTGTTGTTAAGCCCTCATGAATGCAACAACTAATTAATAGCACTGCTATATACCTAAAACAACTGCTAACATAGAGGTAGCAGTCGCTCTCCTGCAACACCACAATCTTCCAATGCATAAAGCAAAACTGCCTGGTTCATCTTGCTTAGGCCGGCCCGAAGACATTGGCAGGCTGAATTTCTTCCCTGCCTTCTGTTTCTTTTTCCGCCATAGAAAACAAACGAGGACACAAAGCCAAATCCGAAATATCCTGGGGCTTTTCACTGCTTTACTAACAGTTAGTTATCGTCACTGATATGTTGTTGGCATCTAATAAACATTTAATGGCCAGATCGTTTGTAAAAATACACATCTATTATTGATGCACGTAACAGTGGTGCCTGTAGGCCCTCTTGGAGATGAGTTCCCCATAATTTCAAGACCTAGACATGTTCACATCAGACAGACACTGTAACTTGAATGAATTTCGCAGCCTAAACAGAGAAGCTGGAGAAACTCAGTGATTTGACAGGGGTCACAGTGCAAGCATGTGGCATACACTGGAATAAGAGCCCACCTTCTAAGGCAATTAAATGCTTTACTTATAATTCACCCGTT
>NW_018363339.1:0-1980 GCF_002078875.1 Numida meleagris
AAATTGCTCGAAATGTGCACGATATGCTCTAAATATACAATAAATATACACTAAATATACATGTAATATACATGGTAAACACTAAATATATGCAAAATACACTAAATATATGCAAAAAACCCACAAAATATTCATTATATACACTAAATATACATGATATACACTAAATATACACGATATACACTAAATATACATGATATACACGATATACACTAAGTATACACGAAATACACTGAACATGCACTAAATATACACGCTATGCACTAAATGTTCACGATACGCACTAAATCTGCACAATATTCACTAATTGTACAGGATATACACTAAACGTACACTGAATATACACGAAATATGCACTAAATGTACACGATACGCACTGAATATACACGATATACACGATATACACTAAATATGCACTATATAGACACGACGTACGCTAAATATACACAATATACAATAAATTTACACGAAATATACACAAAATATACACGATATGCACTAAATGTGCACGATACACATTAATTATACACAATATACACTAAATAGACACAAAAAATACAAGATATACACTAAATGTACACTAAATATACACGATATACACTAAATGTACACGATATACACTAAATGTGCACTAAATGTGCACTAAATATAAACTAAATATACACTAAATATACACTATTTACAAGGTATATACACGCTATACACTAACTAAACACAAAAAAATAAATATGCACTAAATAGACACGATATACACTAAATAGACAGGATATATACTAAATGTACACGATATACACTAAATACACACGATATCCAATAAACATACACAAAATATACACTATATACACTAAATGGACACTAAGCGTACACGATATACAATATATACATTAAATATACACTAAATATGCACAATATGCACTAAATATACACGATATGCACTAAATATACACGATATACACGAAATTTACACCATATTCACTAAATAGACACGATATACAAAAAGTATACACTAAATATACTCTATATACAATTAATATACACTATAAATACACAATGTACACTAAATATACACGACGTAAACACCATATACACTCAATATAAACAATATACACTAAATATACACGATATACACTCAATATACACAATATACACTAAATTTACACGATATACACTCAATATACACTCAATATACACGATATACAATATATACAATATTCAACATATACTCTAAATATAATCTAGATATCAATGCTATACACTAAATACACACGATATGCACTAAATATACACGATATACACTAAACATACAGTAAATATACACGGAATATACATTAAATGTACACTATAGACACTAAATGTGCACGATATACACTAAATATACACTAAACGTGCACGATATACACTTAATATGCACGATATGCACTTAATATACACTGAATATATACTATATACACTAAATACACGTTGAATATACACGATATACTCTAAATGTACACTAAATATACACGATATACAGTAAATATACCCGAAATACAGGAAATATACAAGATATACACTAAATATCCACTAATTGTACACGATATACACTTGATATACACTAAATATACACTATATGCGCTAAATATACACTATAAACAAGATATATACACGCTATACAATAAATATGCCCAAGAAATAAATATGCACAAGAAATAAATATGCCCAAGAAATAAATATGCCCAAGAAATAAATATGCACAAGAAATAAATATGCACAAGAAATAAATATGCACAAGAAATAAATATGCACTCAATAGACACGAGATGCCCTAAATGTACACGATACACACTAAAAATACACGATCTACGCTATATACACTAAACAGACACAATGTACGATCAATTTACACTAAAGATACACGATATGCTCTAAACATACACTCAATGCACGCTACCTATACGCTAAGTGTACATGAAAAATGGAAGATATACATGAAACATACAA
>NW_018363340.1:0-2096 GCF_002078875.1 Numida meleagris
TGAGGGTGCAGAGGGGGCTGTGGAGGGATGTGTGAGAGGAGAAGGCTACAGATGGGTGGGCTGCGAGCAACCTGGTCTGCTGCTGGGGACGTTGTTTGTAGGACTGCTGGAATTATTGTGGCTCTAGTGTGAGGTGTATGTGGGGCAGCCTTATGTGGCGTGAGCCAAGGCACCTCCGGAAGCCTCTGTTGATCCTTGCTGTGTTGGGCAGTCCAAGCGGGCAGTGCGCTGGGACCTTTGGATTTCTAACGGACTTTGTGTCTTTTTCTGCGTTGGCCGCGTTGGCTGGGCAGAGGAGCTCCGTGCAAAGAATGGTGAGTCCTTCTGCTTGCCCTGCGGCATTTGCGGTTGGGATAAGAGCGTGGGGATAGTGGAGAGGTCTATTGGAGCAAAGCCAGGTGTCCCCAGACAGGTCCTTGAGTGGATAACCTGCATCCAACAAGAAAGGAAATGCCATTCATGGGGAAACTGGGTATCCTTGCTGCTGGCACAATGACATCGAGCACTTCTAAATTGGAGGGTAGGCGTAGCAGTGCAGTTTTGGAGACTTATTTATGATTTCCTTCCCTTTCTGCACAATGTCAGAAGCAGCTTGGAATGTGTATCTTAATGGTATTATGTCATTGTGTGACCACGGTGCCAAGACCCTGGGGGAAGGAGGAATTTTCTTGGGGTTTGCTAATCTTGTTCTCCTGGGGTGTTCCCTGACACAGCTCTGAATGAGCAGAAGTACTGGGATGTTCTTTTTGCATTTGGATGATTAATGCAGAGGAGCTGCCATTGTTAGATTTCCATAGCAATGCTGCCGTGTCAAAACTTAAATGAGTACCTTGTGAAAACAAGCGGCCACGTGGGAAAGGAGTGCCATCGGCAGGGAAGTACGCAGTCACCTGCTAGAGCTGCTGGTGTGAACTAGAAAAGCAGGTTCAGGGATGTTTTTGTGGGGGTTATTCCGTGTTTGGTAGTATTTGACCACGTCCCTGAGACGCGAGGAGCCGGTTGCAGGGCGTGGGGCTGTCTGTGCACTGCATCTGGGTGCTGCTGTGCCCAGAGCCCAGGGAGCCCTCGTCCCTACTTTGGGCAGCAGATCCTGCCTGGCATAGAACCTGATGGCTCTCCCTTCTCCCCATGCAACTTTTCCAGAGGAGCTCCAGGCACAAGGAAGTGTAGAGGAGGATGTCGAGAAAGGTGAGTGTATGCCACGTAATGTCCCAGTAGTTCTGTGCGTGAGGAATCTTGAGGACAATGAGGGTGTTAGCATAGTGAGAGTGCTTTGTAGAAGGCTTCCCATGCTGTTCCCCTAGCCTTTGTGGGCGCTGGGCTGCTGATCAAGGTGTCCCCTCTTCCTCCCCCTTGTGTTGTTGCAGAGGCTCTGAAGAAGGAGAATGGTGAGTGGCACTGTCCCGTGGCAAGCCATCCCTTTGACCAGCATGCAGGTTGATTCGTCATGGTGTTGTGGTGGTGGTGGAGCTGCGTGTGGTGGAGTCTTTGGAACAGATGGAAGTGCAGAAGGGGCTGTGGAGGGAAGAGTGAGCAGGGGAGCGTGGAGATGGAGAGGCTGGGCCCTGAGCAGCCCTGTCTGCTGCAGGGGAAGTGGTGGCTGGTGCTGGTGGCAGCAATCCAAGCCAGGTGGAGGTAGACATGAGCGGTGGTGCGAGAGGGCATGAGGCAAGGTCCCTCCAAAGAAAGCTTTTGGTAGTGGTAGGGGTGGGAAGTCCCAGTGGGCAGTGCCCTTGGACGTGTGGTTCCTGGACCTGACTTGCTGTGTTCTTTTGTGGTGGCTGCGGTGACTGGGCAGAGGAGCTCCGTGCCAAGTATGGTGAGTCCTTGCGCTTGCCCACAAGCTTTCCCAATGGGGATAAAGCCTTGGGGATGGTGAGGAGGGCTATTCCAGGCATGCCAAGTGTCCCGAGACAGCTGTGTGAGTGAGCCTGCACGTTACTGCATCTTCTGGCTTGCAGTGTGCTGGTCAGGAGAGGATGTTGATTTCCTGCACTCCCTGTCAGCCACAGAGGATGTGGGTGTGGGACCCATGCAAGGCCATGTCCCTGAGACATGAGGAGCAGCATGTGGGGTAGTGGGTGTGGCCCAGCACT
>NW_018363341.1:0-2096 GCF_002078875.1 Numida meleagris
TAACTTCCCAGGTTCCATCATTCAGCTTTTGTGATCAGAGGCGGTTCCCTCCCCCACTCAGCTTGGTTCAGCTTCTTCACCAGCGTCCCATTCCCCTGCTATTTGCACGCTGCTTTAGGTCCAGTGGGGGTGGAACCCTCCCTGGGGCCTTCCAGGCTCCCTGCTTTTTCCCTAGGGGATCTCCAAGTCCTAGGGCTGTCTGGCAGTGAAGATAGTGGGCAGTAAAACTAAGAGCCAACTCAAGGCCCCTGACTCCCAATTCATTTGTCTCACACATTGCAAGAATGTCCTGCACAAATTAAAAGGACAAGTCATGACATGCCTTAGGGAGGGCCTGAAGAAGGTATTGAGGAAGGCCTGGCACCTCTCCACCCCCTCGGTGCTCTTTGTTCAACAAAGGAAGCGTCCTTTGGACACAATGGAAGAAGCTTTGGAGAAAATCACCGTATCAACGTGATAAGAAGAGTACCGAGACATCTTGGAAACAGCAGGATGCTGACTGACTGGCACAAGATAACACACGAATTAACATGTGTCAGAACGTAATTAACAAATGTAAATCTTTGGTAAGATTGTGAACCTGGAGTGCGCAGCCTATGGGGAAAAAGGGGAGGGGGCAGGCGGGGGGGGGGGAACAACGTACAAAAGCCGTCATACTGCGTCCATAGGTGCACTCCTGCTTGCATTGCAATTGCAAATTAAATCTGTTTTTATCAGAGATACCGTCCTGATCAATTATTTGGATATTTCCAACAGCACAGACCTGAGCCCGGCCTGCTAAGCTCCTTCCCACACTCCCATGAAAAAATCAACCAACCCCAGCACCGCCAGCACAACCCCACGGCAGCGGCAGGGAACGCAGACAGCTTCACACCGCTCCCCTTCCCCCTCTCCTAAGAGACCAAATGGCGATGGATTGGGAAATTAATGCCAAATGCATGTGAGTGTGCAGCGGACAGGGCAAAGAGGTGGGGTTGCACTTGTGGGTGCTCGCACGTGGTTGTGTGCAAGGATGGGTTTGCCCAGGCAACTCTTCTTTATCCCCGGCCCTGCAAGCAGTTGCGAGCAAGATGCCTTCCCTTTCCACAACAGAAGCAGACGTCTGGTGTGATTCGGACTGCCATCGCTTGCAGAGCTGCTGTTACTCCAGCAACCTGCTCAGACAAAACCGCAGCCAGTGGCTGCACGTCTTGAGCTCGACCGAAAGCGCAGCCACGCGCTATGAGTTCCCCTGCTGTGGCTGTGGCCGGAAGGGCTGCAAGAGCAGCCTTTTACTCTGGAGCTGCGCTCGAATGTAAACATTCTCGCAGCACTATTTCCTGAGTTTCCGGGGGCAGGTCAAGATCTATCTATCTATTGAGATGCTACTCAAGATAGCTGTCTGTACTCGGTCTGCAAAGGAGCCAAAATGCTCCCCAGGTTTTTGTCTAATATGGAGATAACTTGGCGACCCACTCGTAAGCGTATGCATCCGCTCATGCGCTCGCCTGCCCAAATCCTCCGCTGTGACAAGAACAGTGGCTGGCAAGAACAGTTGTTCCTGAGGGGTACTCCAATTATCCTTTCCCGCGATTGCATCCACTGGGATGTTCTGTAGCGGATGAGCTGGGTCTGCCTGCGCACGAGCTCGCAAACTGTCTACCTCCTCCTGAATGTACGCCTCAAAAATCGGTACCTGTGATCCGATAAGACCTGCCTCTTGGACCGCTTTTCTCAACTGCATTAGCGTTTTGTAATCTACCGGTTGCAGTCCGCCAACGAAAACAGGATAGCAAGAGCGCGGCACGGGCTCAAGCTAGCATCCGGAGAGCATGCACTCGTGAGCACGAATAACCCAGCTCTCACCGGCCCTACGAAATTGGTCCCGCGCCTGCCCCCGCCGTCTCCTTTCTCCCTCAGACGGCAGGTCTATGCAAAGGCGACCCTCCTCCTCCCCTGAGGAACTGGTCTCATCATCCGCCCCCGCCTTTGGGAAACTTCTACCCTATCTTTGGAGCTAGTAACCCTCCTCGAGGTCGAGGGGAGAGGCTGCTCCACAGGGCTAGATCCCGGCATCCTTCCCTCACCTACGCCCGGCGCAGCTGCACCACAGGGAG
>NW_018363342.1:0-2056 GCF_002078875.1 Numida meleagris
GGTTTCCTTATGGGTCTCTCTATGGACATCTATGGGTCTCCTGTGGGTCCCTATGGGTCCTTATGGGGTCTCCATGGGGTTTCTGCCCTATGGGATTCTTTATGGACATCTATGGGTCTCTGTGGGTCGCTATGGGTCCTTATGGGGTCTCTATGGGGTTTCTGCCCTATGGGTTTCTCTATGGACATCTATGGGTCTCCTGTGGGTCCCTATGGGTCCTTATGGGGTCTCTATGGGGTCCCTATGGGTCTCAATGGATCTCGCTATAAATCTCTATGGGGTCTCTGTGGGTCTCTATGGGTTTTTATGGGGTCTCTATGGGGTCCCTATGGGTCTCAATGGGTCTTGCTATGATCTCTGTGGGTCCCTATGGGTCTCTATGGGCCCTTATGGGGTCTCTATGGGTCCCTATGCGTCTCTATGGGGCTTTATGGGGTCTCTATGGGGTCCCTATGGGTCTCTATGGGCCCTTATACGGTCTCTATGGGTCCCTATGCGTCTCTATGGGCCCTTATGGGGTCTCTACGGGGTCCCTATGGGTCTCAGTGGGTCTTGCTATGATCTCTATGGGTCCCTATGGGTCTCACTACAATCTCTATGGGTCCCTATGGGTCTCAATGGGTCTCGCTATGATCTCTATGGGTCCCTATGGGTCTCTATGGGCCCTTATAGGGTCTCTATGGGTCCCTATGGGTCTCTATGGGTCTCACTACGATCTCTATGGGTCTCTATGGGTCTCTGTGGGTCTCACTATGATCTCTATGGGTCCCTATGGGTCTCTATGGGTCTCACTATGATCTCTATGGGTCCCTATGGGTCTCAATGGGTCTCACTATGATCTCTGTGGGTCCCTATGGGTCTCAATGGGTCTCACTATGATCTCTATGGGTCCCTATGGGTCTCTATGGGGCCTTATGGGGTCTCTATGGGGTCCCTATGGGTCTCAATGGGTCTCGCTATGATCTCTATGGGTCCCTATGGGTCTCAATGGGTCTCACTACGATCTCTATGGGTCCCTATGGGTCTCTATGGGCCCTTATGGGGTCTCTATGGGTCCCTATGGGTCTCTATGGGCCCTTATAGGGTCTCTATGGGGTCCCTATGGGTCTCAATGGGTCTCACTGTGATCTCTATGGGTCCCTGTGGGTCTCAATGGGTCTCACTGTAGATCTCTATGGGGTCTCCGTGGGTCTCTATGGGTCCTTATAGGGTCTCTACGGGGTCCCTATGGGTCTCAGTGGGTCTTGCTATGATCTCTATGGGTTCCTATGGGTCTCTATGGGTCCCTATGGGTCTCTATGGGTCCTTATAGGGTCTCTATGGGGTCCCTATGGGTCTCAATAGGTCTTGCTATGATCTCTGTGGGGTCCCTATGGGTCTCAGTGGGTCTTGCTATGATCTCTATGGGTCTCTATGGGTCCCAGTGGGTCTTGCTATGATCTCTGTGGGTCCCTATGGGTCTCTATGGGTCCTTATGGGGTCTCTATGGGGTCCCTATGGGTCTCAATGGATCTTGCTATGTTCTCTATGGGTCCCTATGGGTCTCAATGGGTCTCACTATGATCTCTATGGGTCCCTATGGGTCTCTATGGGCCCTTATAGGGTCTCTATGGGTCCCTATGCGTCTCTATGGGGCTTTATGGGGTCTCTATGGGGTCCCTATGGGTCTCTATGGGTCCTTATAGGGTCTCTATGGGTCCCTATGGGTCTCTATGGGCCCTTATAGGGTCTCTATGGGGTCCCTATGGGTCTCAATGGGTCTTGCTATGATCCCTATGGAGCGTTACCGGCTCCAGGTGCGGAAGGCGTTGCTGGCCCGCTTGTACAGGTAGCCCTCCATGGGGGGGGCGTCAGGCCCCGCCCCCCCGCGGGCCACGTCCACCACCTCCTGCGTCAGGTCCTGGAAGGGGGGGAGGGGGCGTCAGAGGCCACGCCCACCGCGAGACCACGCCCCCCCATCATTCGCCAAAAGCCACGCCCCTTCCGACGAACCACGCCCCTGATTCAGGCCACGCCTTCTAAATCCAGACCACGCCCCCTTGGTCAGGCCACGCCC
>NW_018363343.1:0-2959 GCF_002078875.1 Numida meleagris
TCACCCCACAAGTGCCCCCCATCCCGCCCCCCCCAGGCAAGTCCAACCTGATGGACGCCATCAGCTTCGTGCTGGGTGAGAAGACGTCCAACCTGCGTGTGAAGGCGCTGCGCGACCTCATCCATGGGGCTCCCGTGGGGAAACCGGCCGCCAACCGGGCCTGCGTCACCATGGTGTACGCCCAGGACGGCGGCACCGAGCGCACCTTCGCCCGCCTCATCGTCGGTACGGGGATTTTGGGGCGAAATCCGGGGATTTTGGGCAAAAATGGGCGGGATTTGGGGGGGATTTGGGGTGTAGTAGAGTCAACAGGAGTGTGGAGTGAAGGTCTGATCTGAGAAGGGCCCTTTCGCTTGTGTCACTGTCATTGCGTTGGGGACACACGGGGGACAGCCAGGTGTCTGTTTTGGGGCTGGGTTTTGGGGTGAAATCGGGCGATTTTGGGCAAAAATGGGCGGAATCTGGGGGGATTTGAGCGTAAGTAGAGTCGGTAGGAGCGTGGGGTGGAGGTCTGATGTGGGCAGGGCAGCTTCAGTGGTGACACTGTCATTGTGCTGGGGACACATTGGGGACAGCCAGGTGTCTGGTTTGGGGTTCGGTTTTGGGGCGAAATCAGGCGATTTTGGGCAAAAATGGGCGGAATTTGGGGGGATTTAGGGTGTAGGGGGGTCCGTGGGGGTGTGGGGTGGAGATGTGGGTTTGTTCGGTTGTGTCGCTGTCATTGGGTTAGGGACACATTGGGGACAAATTCGTATGACCACAGTGAGCCTCTGGGGCTGGGTTTTGGGGTGAAATTGGGCAATTTTGGGCAAAAATGGGCGGAATTTGGGGGCTTTGGGGCGTGGGAGAGTCAATGGGAAAATGGGGTGGAGGTGTGGGCTCCTGCGGTTGTGTCACTGTGAGCGGATTGGGGACACAGTGGAGACACATGGGGGACAACCAAGTGTCCGCTTTGGGGCTGGGTTTTGGGGCAAAATCGGGCAATTTTGGGCAAAAAATGGGTGGAATTTGGGGGGATTTGGGGTGTGTGGGTCTCCGTGGGGTTGTGGGGTGGAGGTGTGGGNCCCATTGTCCTCATGTCCCCATTGTCTCCATGACCCCAATGTCCCCATTGTCCCCATTGACTCCATTGACCCTCATTGACCCCCATTGTCCCCATTGTCCCCAGTGTCCCCATTGTCCCCCAGTGTCCCCATTGACCCCCATTGTCCCCAGTGTCCCCATGTCCCCATTGTCCCCGTTGTCCCCACTGTCCCCATTGTCCCCATTGACCTCATTGTCCCCATTGTCTCCATTGTCCCCGTTGTCCCTCATTGTCCCCATTGTCCCCATTGTCCCCATGTCCCCAGTGTCCCCATTGTCCCTCATTGTCCCCAGTGTCCCCATGTCCCCAGTGTCCCCATGTCCCCATTGTCCCCATTGTCCCCGTTGTCCCCGTTGTCCCTCATTGTCCCCGTTGTCCCTCATTGTCCCCATGTCCCCATTGTCCCCATGACCCCAATGTCCCCATTGTCCCCGTTGTCCCCATCTCCCCGTTGTCCCCATGTCCCCAATGTCCCCATTGACCCTCATTGTCCCCGTTGTCCCCATGACCCCAATGTCCCCATTGTCTCCATGTCCCCATTATCCCCATTGACCCCCATTGTCCCCACGTCCCCATTGTCTCCATGTCCCCAATGTCCCCATTGTCCCCACGTCCCCATTGTCCCCATGTCCCCATTGACTCCATTGTCCCCCACTGTCCCCACGACCCCAATGTCCCCATGTCCCCATTGACACCCACAGACCACCATTGTCCCCATTGCCTCCATTGTCCCCATTGACCCCATTGTCCCCAATGTCCTCATTGACCCCAATGCCCCCCACTGACCCCACTGTCCCCATTGTCCCCATGACCCCATTGTCCCCATTGTCCCCATTGTCCCCCAATGTCCCCATTGTCTCCATGTCTCCCCATTGACCCCCACTGACCCCCATTGTCCCCATTGACCCCATTGTCCCCCATTGACCCCATGACCCCAATGTCCCCATTGTCCCCATTGTCCCCATGTTCCCATTGTCCCCGTTGTCCCCATGTCCCCATTGACTCCATTGTCCCCGTTGTCCCCATGTCCCCGTTGTCCCCATGTCCCCAATGTCCTCATTGACTCCAATGCCCCCCACTGACCCCAGCGTCCCCATTGACCCCATGACCCCAATGTCCCTCATTGTCCCCATTGTCCCCCATTGTCCCTCAGTATTCAGACCCCATCCCTCCTGTCCCCGTTGCCATAGCGACGCTCCGCGTCCTCGTTGCCATGGCCACGCCCCCACGCCGCGCCGTTCCCACGGCGACGCCCCGCCCTATGCAAATAACCCAACGCCTCCCAACCAATCCCGGCGCGCGGCGGGCGGTCCCCGAAGCTCAGCCAATCGCCGAGCAGTAGGCGGGACAACCGGAAGCGCGACAGCGGTATAAACCAATCAGCGCCGGCGGCGGCCGGAAGTCCGCTGGTCGCTCTCGGCCGCCGTAGCCGCGGAGTTTCCCGCCCTCCGCGTTCCCTCAGCGCGGCAGCGCCGCGGTTTTTTTTCCCCTTTTTTCCCCTTTTTCCCCCCGTTTTTCACCCCCTTTTTGACCCCGTTTGCTCGCCGCCGTCGCTGCCGCCGCCATGGGCTTCCTCAAGTTGATCGAGATCGAGAACTTCAAATCGTACAAAGGCCGTCAGATCATCGGGCCCTTCCGCCGCTTCACCGCCATCATCGGCCCCAACGGCTCCGGTGAGGCCGCGGCGACCCCCGCATCCCATAATACCCCGGGATGAGGCCGCCATCCCATAATACCCCGGGCCCCCCCCACCCCATAAATATCCTGGGGGGTCTCCATCCCGTAATACTCTGGGAATCCCCATCCCATAATGACTGAGGCTCCACGGTTCCCCATCCCATAATACCCCAGGGCTGTCCATCCCATAATATCCTG
>NW_018363344.1:0-2088 GCF_002078875.1 Numida meleagris
TAGTGAGGTCTTAAGGTGTTCAGCAGAGGTGTTTTATTTCTATTTTTATGAGATAGTGTTCTTCATGTGCTTCATCCTTGAAAATAACTGTTCACAAATGTGCGTACTGCCAAAAAGTGATTACACGAACAAGGCGTGACTGTGGAGCAAGGGATACTTTTCTCTGATCAGAGAGGGCTTACGAAAGTCTGGTAAAGCGACATGACCACATTTTTCTTTGGGTTGAATGCCTGATTAGCCAGGGTATCAAAATGCATGAAATTATTTGTCATAACTTGAGCTTGCCACAATTGAAGTTTCATTTCAAACGCTGGTATTGTCTGAAACGTGGCACGGATAAGACGATTTTCAACTTGAAGGCGCATCTTTAACTCACTTAAATGAGCGATGCAATCCACCAAAAATGCTAAAAATGGGAGCCATTTTTAATCGTCATGTTCTGGCACAAATTTCTCTTTTGATTCCATAATGGACTTGATTTCACTTTGCAAAGTCTTTTTAGCTTTTTACCTTGACTTAGCCACCTTCCTTCGGAAAAGTAAATGAGGACCCCATCATAAACATCCATTTTTTAATGAACCCCTAGTATCGGCCACGATTCAGTCCCTTGGACTTTACGAAACTCACAGCTTTGATGACGATTTGCGTGACATTATCCATTTTTAAAGCTTTTGCACATAAATGTTCTTGATGTCTGATGCAGTGATATTTCATCAAAAATGATGAAATGATTACCACCAGTGAGTTACTGTTGTAAAGAGACTACAAAAGTCTCTTTTGTCCCATGACTCAGTTAATTAGTCATCTTTTCTTTAAAAATGGAACTGGTCCATTGAGGAAGAACTAAGAACGTGCTTGCCAAATTGCCTTTGCCATAGCAGTTTGGGCATTCTCATAGGATTTTGGAAGCACGGGCTCTGGCTCCTTCAGGCAGAATCCTATGTTGCCACAGCCCAAGGTGTGAATGTGCTCATTGCTGAATGGTTAAGTAAAAGGTGCCACCTCCTCAGGAATGTTAAGTCTCCAGCAGTTGCCACTACTTGCATATGCCTAAAACAGTAATACTCAGAAAGCTGTCTTTTCTTTCTCATGAAACAGATCAGGTGCAGTTCTTATTTTGTAAGAAAGTCACGAGGATGAGAATATTTAAAGTTGATTTCAACATGTTTTTCTGCTTTTATTTTTGTCATTTTCACAGTGCTTCATAGGCTGTTTCAAAGTGCATGCAAATTGAAGTGTTTCCTTTTACTCCGGTGAACTTTAGAGCAATCCAGCTGTGTTGTAAAAAGCGTGAATTAATCTGTTACTAGAGTCTTTTGGTTTTGCTTACTTTTTGCATCTCCTTTTTGCTTACAATATCCTGCCCACAGAGAACAACTAGAGAACGCTGTCCAGTTCTTTTGCTGTTTACTCAAATTTACAAGGAAAGCATTCTAATAGCAAATGTTCTTTGTGATCTGTTGAGGTGTATTTACCTGTTAACATACCTGTGTAACGACATGTGAGGGGATATTCTTGGCATGTTGAAACATGGAATTCCATCCTCTTGTATCAGAATGAAGAAACCTTTGCCTCGTCGTGCCCAGAATAGAGAATTACAGTCCCACAGAGCTAGGATGAGATCTGTGGAACTAAACCACGTGTCCCATTTCCTCTGTTGTAGTCGGCCTCAGGAGACCTGGGTTTGTTCATTTATATATTGGTTGTGCTTCTGGTTTTGTGGAAGGATACAGGCCAATCATTTTACTTCTTCCTACCTCCGTTCCCCTGCCTGTAGAATAATTATGCTGATCTCATTCATCGACAGTCCTGAAATCTTCTCTTGATGATTACTGGATTGCTAACAAAATTCAGGGATTTTCGCTTTCTTTCTTTCGTATTGTTTACAGGAATCCTAATGGGGAAGGTCTAGCTGAATGGCCGTCGTATAATCTAAAAGAAGAACACTTGGAGATAAATCTAAAACAAAAGAAAGCCAGAAAGTTGAAGGAAGAGAAGGTAGACTTCTGGGAAAAGGTGATGTTTGAAAAGCCAACTAGGGAAAGAATGGCAAACAAGAAAGTTAATTTAGAGTTATAATTTACCGCC
>NW_018363345.1:0-2023 GCF_002078875.1 Numida meleagris
CCCTTGGAAGGGAGATCCTGTCCCTCATGCTGGCTCAGGGCTCTCCCTGGGGCAGTGGGATGGAGGCTTGTATGATGTGAAATGAAAGACACGTATTGATGCATCATCACTGCACCACTGCCCACTGTGACAGAGCAGTGAATCTGCTGTCACTGTGCTCCTTCTCCATGTGTCAGCACAGGACCTCTGACATCACAGTGCTCCTGGCCACTGCGACAGCACAGGGACTCCAACATCACTGTGCTCATACCCACTGTCAGAGAATCCGAGAATATCCCGTGTTGCAAAGGACCCACGAGGATCATTGAGTCCAGCTTCAGTCTCCACACGACCACCCACAAAGCAGACCAGATGACTGAGAGCATGGCCGGAATGCTTCTTGACCTCTAGCGATCTTGGTGTTGGAACCACTTCCCTGGGGGGCCTCTTCCAGTGCCCCCCCTTTGGACACTCTCCGTGGTTTTATGTCCTTTATGTTCTGCAGTGCCCAGAAGTGCACCCAGTGCTGCAGGTGAGGCCGCAGCAGTGCAGAGCAGAGCGGGACAATCCCTTCCCTCACGCAGCTGGCAATGCCACACTCGATGCAGCCCAGGGCACGGTTGGCCTTCCTGGCTGCCTGGCCACACTGCTGACTCACGTTCAATTAGCTGTTGATCAGGACCCCTTGTCCCTGCCAGCGGGACAGCTCTCCAGTGTCCCATCCCCTACTCTGCGTGTACAGCTAGGGTTGCCCCAACCCAGGTGCAGATTCAGGCACTTGTTCTTGTTATACTTCATGCGGTTGGTGCGTACCCAGTTCTCTAACTTGTCCACATCTCTCTGCAAGGCCTCTCCACCCCTGATGGTGGCAACATCTCCTCTTACTTTAGTACCATCTGAAAATTTGCTCGAAACATCATCTAGTCCTGCATGCAACCACTGATGAAAACATTAAAGAGAAGTGGTCCTAAAATGGAGCCTTGCTAGTGACAGTCCCCCAGCCTGATGGAACCCCATTTACAATAACCTCTTGGGTCCGACCCATTGCCAACTTCTCGCCCATCACCTTATGGTTCTGTCTAGCCGTATGCAGGACATTGTGTCCGGAAGGATACTGTAAGAAACAGGATCTAAAGCTCTACTAAAATCCAGGCTTCCCTTCACCAACTAGATGGGAGACCTTGTCACAAAGGGACGTAAATTTAAATAGACCCTTCCCCTCATGAACCAACGTTGGCTGTGACCAACAACAAATGTTTTTCTATAACTCCCAGCATCATTTATCCGCAATATTACTAGGCACTGAAGTGAGACTGACAGGTCCGTAGTTGCTGAGGTCTTCTCTTCTGCTTTCCTTTAAAACTGGAGCAGCATTTGCCAGCTTCCAGTCAACTGGGATCTGGCATGACCCTACACTTCTTCTGATGCCATTCAAATGAGAGCCCAGAGTAAACAAAGGTGTCACTGGGGAAAGAATGTAGATGTGACCTATCTTTGTAAGGCCTTGAACTTCACAGTATGCCACAGGTGGAGCAGAGAGGAAGATCTGTCTCTTCTTTTGAGCGCTCATCCATTTGGTCGGCAGAATAACACCACATGCTCGATGGGGACAGGTGCAAAAGGCACACGGGGTGCCCTAAACACAGGGCTGTGGTGGCATTTAGGATGGCCAAGAGCACCTCCCTTCTGGCCCTCAGCTGATACTTGAGACAGAGGCATCTATCTCAGAGATTTTCTACGCCAGCTTGCAAGCAGTAGCGCACAGGTAGGATCGCCCCAGGCACCTTCATCATCAGCAAGTGTGTGCGTGAGCAGCTGAGTTACAGGACCACTCTCATGGTCCTGTGGGGAACTGAATCCCATTTCAGCCCCAGAGTTTCCTTCTGCGGATGAGATGCCTAACACTAGGGTTAAGATGAGATGGCCTGATAGTAACAGGACAAAGGGGAATGGCTTTAGATTAAAAAGGGGAGATTTAGGTTAGGTGGTAGGGAGAAGTGGTTTAGTCTGAGTCACTGAAAAAAGTTGCCCAGAGAGGTTGTGG
>NW_018363346.1:0-2056 GCF_002078875.1 Numida meleagris
CCCCCTCCATCTCTTCCCCATCCCTGGTGATGGCAGTTCTGTACTCGGTGCCTCCAGCAGTGAACCCCCTCATCTACAGCACGAGGAAGCAGGAGCTCAAGGGTTCCCTCATGGAATTATTTGAATACATGTTGCAGTAAGACATTCATCATCTTCAGACTCTGGAGAAGATGGGATTGACATCTTTTAATGTTTTTTCTTTCCTTCTTTCCTTTCATCTCCAATTTGTTTGGTATACAAATAATTGTATAATTAATATTTTATTGAATAATTGTAATTCAAATTAAACAAAAAAAGCCAGTCTTCTTATGAATCCTCTACGTTTTACTACTGACAATACTGTATACTGTATTGTATGGGAGCTCAGAGAGGGAAATGGGAGCAGCCAGCCAGGCCAGCACCAACACGCTGCCCTGGGCAAGGCTTTCTGGGAGCATTTCAGGGCTGGCCCTGGAGTAGGGCATGGGAGCATTTTGGAGCCCACAGGGAGGGTCAGATGAGAAAGGGTGAATCATTTTGGTGCGCACTGGCTGAGTCAGGCTGCTCTGTTGTTTGGCCAGCAACAAGGAGGGCATCCCAGAGCCAGATGAAGTTAGCATACCACTGCTGGGTGCTGAGCTCGACAGTGATTTTTGGGTCCCAGCCCTATGGAAGCTCCCTGAGCATGGTGGCTCTGTGTGCATTCCCTTCTGCAGGACCGCCCAGCCCCACTGCCCTTCACACAGCCCCTGGGAGCTCTTTGCAGGTGCCACGTGGGGCAGCATGTGTGCAGGGGTATGTAGATGTTCCCTGTCAAGGAGTTATCTCTGGATCTGTGTCTGTGACAGGGGGACAGCAGGCCCACAGGTCCACTGGTCCAGAAAAGAAAGAAAGGAGAAAAAAAAAGTGTCGGTGGTTTACTGGTCACTGGTCCCGTGACTAATGTGGCAGGGGACCCGCAGACCCACACCCTGGAAAAAAGGAAAAGAGGGAAGGGTAGGGGAATCATAGATGGGTCTAAAACAAAACAGCGGCAACAATCTGAGTAGGAACATTAAGTTACTAGATATGATATTGGAATTGAGGCCAACAAATGAAACAACAATGAGAGAGAGAGAGTCCAAAGCAGGAGCGCCTGCAGAAAGCAGTGTTCCATCTTTTATGCCCTATTACCCGACGTTGATCTTTTCCTCCCTAGTTCCTCATTCCCAGCGCTCATTTAAACATACAGATACTGGTTGAAAATAAATCGTTGCTAGCTAAGCATGTCTATTGCTAATTAATTAACTTCTAACACTTCTAATTAGCTTCTACACTTGCTTACTCAGCACTCGGCCATTCTTTCCAGACACCTGTTCATCCTTGGATAGAGATCAGTGTGGAAGGAGGACAGAGGGGGGCATCCTGATACTGCCTCTTGTATCCCAACCTACCCACAGAGTGAGGCAGTTTGGCCTTGTGCTTTGCATGATGTTATGGTGTGGAATACCAACAACAAAAATCACCAAACCATGACATTCCACCCCTTACTCCACATCACTACATCATGCTTAACATATATTTATATACAAACAAACCATAATTAACATGCATTACACACGTAACTATATGCCTATATATACATGAAATTAATGTCTGCACTCCCCCAGCATCAAATTCTCTTGTGGTACGCACTGAACATCCCTGTTTTTCCCCATCACCCACCAAGTGGACCCAGGTCCCTGAGCAAACACAGTGCCACGGTGAGGTTTCCCCTTTCCAGAGGCTGGAAGGACCCAAACCGCTTGGAAGGACCCCAGCATGCTCTTTGCATGTACTACAGGGAACTTATCTCCCACAACAGTATGTAGGGAGCTAGACTGGGTAGGAGCAGCTCGATTGATGGATCCGTGAGTGTTGACCAACCAGGTGGCTTCTGCTAAATGCTTCTCCCAATGCTTCAATGTTCCACCACCCATTGCTCTCAACATAGTTTTTAGCAACCCATTGTATCGTTCAATTTTCACAGAAGATGGTGCATGATAGGGGATATGATAGATCCGCTCAATGCCATGATCTTTGGCCCAACTATCCACAA
>NW_018363347.1:0-2009 GCF_002078875.1 Numida meleagris
GAGCCTTCTCTTCTCCAAACTAAACAAGCCCAGTTCCCTCAACCTTTCCTCATAGGAGAGGTGCTCCAGCCTCTGATCATCTTGGTCGCCCTCCTCTGAACTCGTTCCAAGAGCTTCGCGTCTTTCTTGTGCTGGGGGCCCCAGGCCTGGACGCAGTGCTGCAGATGGGGCCTCAAAAGAGCCGAGTAGAGGGGGACCACCACCTCCCTCTCCCTGCTGCCCACTCCTCTTTTCATGCAGCCCAGGGAGCCAGTGAAGCTCTACATCCATGACCATAACCATGACCATGACCGTGACCACGCAGCTCTACATCCATGACCACAACCATAACCACAACCATCAGCTTTACATCCATGACCATAACCATGACCATGCAGCTCTGCATCCATGACCACAACCATAACCACGACCATCAGCTCTACATCCATGACCACAACCATAACCATGACCATCAGCTCTGCATCCATGCCCATAACCATGACCATGCATCTCTACATCCATGACCATGACCATGACCACAACCATAACCATGACCATCAGCTCTACATCCATGACCACAACCATAACCACGACCATCAGCTCTACATCCATGACCATCACCATGACCATGCATCTCTACATCCATGCCCATCACCATGACCATGACCGTGACCACGCAGATCTACATCCATGACCATAACCATAACCACGACCATCAGCTCTACATCCATGACCACAACCATAACCACGACCATCAGCTCTGCATCCATGACCACAACCATAACCACGACCATCAGCTCTGCATCCATGACCACAACCATAACCACGACCATCAGCTCTACATCCATGACCATAACCATGACCATGCAGCTCTACATCCATGACCATGACCATGACCACAACCATAACCATGACCATGCAGCTCTACATCCATGACCACAACCATAACCACGACCATCAGCTCTACATCCATGACCATAACCATGACCACGACCATCAGCTCTGCATCCATGACCACAACCATGACCATGCAGCTCTACATCCATGACCATGACCATGACCATGACTGTGACCACGAAGCTCTACATCCATGACCATAACCATGACCATGCAGCTCTGCATCCATGACCACAACCATAACCATGACCATCAGCTCTACATCCATGCCCATAACCATAACCACAACCATCAGTTTTACATCCATGCCCATAACCATAACCATGCAGCTCTGCACCCATGACCACAACCATAACCATGACCATGCAGCTCTACAACCATAACCATGACCATGACCATCAGCTCTACATCCATGCCCATAACCATAACCATGACCATCAGCTCTACAACCATGACCATGACCATGACCGTGACCGTGACCATCAGCTCTACATCCATGACTACAACCATGACCACGACCATCAGCTCTGCATCCATGACCATGACCATCACCATCAGCTCTACATCCATGACCACAACCATAACCACGACCATCAGCTCTGCATCCATGACCACAACCATAACCATGACCATCAGCTCTGCATCCATGCCCATAACCATGACCATCAGCTCTACATCCATGACCACAACCATAACCACGACCATCAGCTTTACATCCATGACCATGACCACAACCATGCAGCTCTACATCCATGACCATAACCATGACCATGCAGCTCTCCATCCATGCCCATAACCATGACCATGACCTTCCATACGTGATTTTATCACGAATCTTCACATCTGTGACCACGAAACTCCACATCCTTGACCGTGACCATGACCACGGCCACAACCGTGGCCCAACCTCCTGCCCTTCCTCCCCCCCCCCCCACCCCAGGGTGCAATAAATCTGATCTATTTCCCAGCCACGCTCTTATCACGTGCGCACGTCCTGATTCCGTCAGCTGTCGCACGGCGTTATCACCGCCCGTTATCAGGGCTGAAACGAAGGAGTTGAGATAACGCCGCGATCTGAAGGTTTCAATCTACTTTCCTTCAGCAGGGCACTGCTCCTTCCTCCAAAAGTGCTG
>NW_018363348.1:0-2062 GCF_002078875.1 Numida meleagris
TGTGGGAATGAAAAGGGGGTGTGGGGATGTGGGGACGCTGGGGACATCGTGGGGCATGGGGACACAGGGGACACTGGGACAGCTTGGGGACATGGGGACAATGTGGGGGTGCGGGGACACTGGGGACACGATGGGGACGCCATGGGGAACGGGGACACTGGGGACACTGGGGACATGGGAACATGGTGGGGATGTGGGGACACTGGGACATTGTGGGGACATCGTGGGGTATGGGGACACTGGGGACATGGGGACATTGAGGAGATGGGGACATGGGGGTGTGGGGACAATGTGGGGACAGGGTGGGGACATGGGGACAGCGTGGGGACGTGTGGAATGGGGACACTGGGGACGTCACCGTGCAATGCCTCACGTCACGGTGCGACACGGCACAGCACAGCACCGCGTACCGCGGCATATCGCGACATATCGCGGCATATCGCGACATATCGCGGCATATCGCGGCATATCGCGGCATATCGTGGCATATCGTGGCATATCGTGGCATATCGTGGCATATCGCGGCATATCACAGCATATCGCGGCATATCGTGACATATCACGATATATTGCGGCATATCGTGACATATGGCAACATATTGTGACGTATCGCGACATATCGCAGTGTATTGTGATATATCGCGACATATGGTGACATATTGCAGTGTATCATGACATATCATGACGTACACAACGCAGATTGTGACGCGTCGCGATCTATCACGACATATCGCAATGTATCGTGATATATCGTGCCGTATCATGCCGTATCATGACATATCGTGATGTATCACGATGTATCGTGACGTATCACGACATATCACAATGAATTATGGCACATCACAGTGTATTGTGATATATCGCGACATATTGCGCCATATCGTGACATACCGCGTCATATCATGTCGTATCACGACATATCGCAATGAACACATTGTGGCGTATTGCGATATATCGCAACATATCATGATATATCACGGTGTGTCACGACGTAGCACAATGAATCATGATGTATCGCGGCATATCGTGATATATCGCAACATATCACACTGTATCGCGACATATCGCAATGGATCATGACGCATCATGGCGTATCGTGACATATCACGACATATTGTGACATATCGCACCGTATCCTGCCATATCGCAATGAACTGCAACATATCGTGGCATATCACGACATATTGCAAGCTATCGCGCCGTATCGCAATGAACCATGACATATCACTGCACATTGTGACATATCGCTTCATATCGCGGCATATCACGACATATCGCGACATATCGTGGCATATCGCGACATATCGCAACCTATTGTGCCGTATCGCGCCGTATCACAATGAATCACAACATATTGCATCGTATTGTGACATATCGCTTCATATCGCGACATATCGTGGCATATTGCGACATATCGTGACACATCGCGACATATCGCAACCCATCGCGCTGTATCGCGCCGTATCACAAGGAATCACGACATATTGCATTGTATTGCGACATATAGCTCCATATCGCGGCATATCGCGGCATATCACGACATATCATGGCATATCGCGACATATCGTGGCATATCGCGACATATCATAGCATATCGCGACATATCGCGACATATCGTGGCATATCGCGGCATATCGTGGCATATCGCGACATATCATGGCATATCGTGACATATCGTGGCATATCGTGACATATCGTGGCATATCGCGACATATCGCAACCCATCGCGCCGTATCGCGCCGTATCACAATGAATCACGACATATCGCGTCGCATTGTGCCATATCGCGCCGTATCGCGCCATATCGCGCCGTATCGCGCCGTATCGCGCCATATCGCACCATATCGCGCCATATCGCGCCGTATCGCGCCGTATCGCGCCGTCGGCACCCACCTGCAGCGGCGCCTCGTGCTCCTCCGCGTCCTCGCACTGCGAATGGTCCCTCCAGGGCCGCCCGCTCCCGTCCGTCACCCAGTGCCCGTCGGGGCCGCAGCGTCGCTCCACCACCCCGCCCTGCACTGCCGCCATCACCGCGTCACCCCAACGCCCTCCCCCCCCCTCC
>NW_018363349.1:0-2070 GCF_002078875.1 Numida meleagris
TAGAATCATAGAATTAGCTAGGTTGGAAAAGACCTACAAGATCACCTAGTCCAACCATCCACCTACCACCAACAACCCCACTAAACCATGTCTCCCAACGCTATATCTAAACGTTTCTTGAACATCTGCAGGGACGGTGACTCAACCACCTCCCTGGGCAGCCCGTTCCTGTTGGGGAACGCCCGAAGTTTCCCCAAAAGGGTTGCCCTACCGGTACTCGCGTGGGGAACGCACGATCAACTCAATATGAGATGCGTCCAATTTTATTGTAGCAACACACCATCTTATATAGCATATATGCTTCCAGAGATACAGGGTCCAGGGATACAAGCTCTATGCAACGCGCACGCTAACAATATCGTTGCCCGAGTAATCTCCATATATGGGATATGTTGTTAACTACAACACTACGCATACAGAATACTATGGATATGCTGGAATATACTAGAACACACTGGAAACACCACATTCCACGTATCTAGGGATTACATCATTACATCATAAATCATTAGTAAATCAGTAGCTACGAGCTGCCGAGCAACCTGCTTCTCAACAATTCCCCCCTTTTTCTTTTAGGGCTGTAAGGCAAAACAATCCTTTGGATTGTGCCCCCCTTGATCTTGTATCCAATCAAGAATGATGTCCGAATCCTTGTTGTCAGTCACAACAAGTGCAGCTTTTGGCGCGGTAGCACGCAGCAGACAACTATACAGTATTCTAGCAACTATCACAAGTAGAATAATGATTAAGATCCATTTGAAACCTTCTTTAATAATATCATATACCCAAGGAGTAAGACCTGGAAACACAGAAAGCAACCAATCATCAATAGGATTATGATCCTTAGCAATGGATCAAGTGTGATTAAGCAACCAATGAATTTGCTTTTGAATTGATTCACTATGATCAGAAAGATTAAAACAACACATTGCATCAAATTCCTTACAGCCATGCCCTTGAGCAAGTAAAAGAAAGTCTATAGCAGCTCGATTCTGCAGAACTGCATGGCGAAGGCTATTCATATCTTCTAACATTTCTTCGAGGATCTCTGAAGTATGATTGCTCTGTTTAACAGTCCAACAAGCAAGACGTTCGATCTGCTTCAAGGCTTGGGCAGCAGCAACTCCTGGGGCTAGGAATGAGGTGAAAATTCTAACAGTCACACTCCATAGCTGTACTTCGTTGGAACAGGTGCTGTCAAGGATTTGAAGGGACCGACGCTTTTTGTGAGAAGCAGTTTTAAGTTCCTTATCAATCTTTAACCATTCTATAAAATAATAGCACTAATCATATTAATAATATAACCATCATAATTCAATCAGAGCGTCTATTGACAACACACTAAACATAAGAAAAGATACAAGGCAAACAGCATAATGACAAGAAATACTGTTAAACCCATTAAAAAGAATGAGTTCCAATCAACATACACAGCAGGAATCAGAAACTCCCTAAGCTAATCTATTGTTACTTATTGACCCTTGAAAGGTGACAAACCACCAGAAAAGAGAGAGAAGAAACATGCCAGCGGTGGATGTGACAGGCAGTGCCAGCAGGGCGTCCCCTGCTTCAAGGTGCACTTCTCCTCTCTCACCCACCAAGACTCTCTCCTGCTTTTATTCTTCTCAGGGTCTGCAGGGTTTTTTCCATTTGTACACTGCATCCGCATGGCCAGTGCGATATACAGAGCCCAAGTGGAACACCTGTTCACAAAGCAAAACAAGCTACTAAGGTCAGCTCTCTCAGTGAAACAAAATATTTACAACTATAGACTCAATTGTCAGTTCCCTTAGAACTATCAGAGTATCCCAAGATCATTCTATAGTGAGGGGCGTTTGGGCCCCTGATATAGGTGCCAATTGAAGGGACCAGTGAACTAAAAATCTGTTGGGCAATACTCTGGAATCCTATATCAGAATCACACGTGGAATCAAAGTAAGATAGCGTGCACCTTTGTCTCGAGTGATGCGTAGTCAGCTGTGAAGGGTCTGGAACAGAAGTCTTATGGGGAGCAGCTGTAGGAACTGGAACTGTTCATTCTAAAGAAGAGGAGGCTCAAGGAGACCTTAT
>NW_018363350.1:0-2069 GCF_002078875.1 Numida meleagris
TTTTGCATTCCGATATCTTATTTAGTAAATTAGTTTGTTTTCTCCTCAGATTGTTGCCGCTGTTCTTTGCTCTCAGGGCCATCTCCTTACCCTTTTCCCCTTTTCCCTTTTCCCGGGGCGTGGACCCGTGGATCCCCCGTCCCCTTCGTCACGGAACCGGGCTGAACGCCCGTAAACCGTTGACAATGATTTTGTTATAAAAGTATGTTAATTGCAATTGCCAATGTCCTGATTGGCAATGGTCAAAATTTTTTTTCTCTTCTTCTGTCAAAAATTCTGAAGAAAGTACTTACTGAATGATGACGTACGGTACAAAAGCAGTCTACATTAAGTAGAGAAATATTGTAAATATTCCTTTCTTATAAGCCCTGCTTAAACATTTGCTACTGGTCAGGATACTGAGGTAAATGAACCTGAATATATTAACATTTTCTGGTACAATTTCAACTACCTCCATTACCTATGGAAGATTTCAGCAAGAGTCTGGACATCATAACTTCCAGACATCCCTGTAAATCTAAGTTGGTCAATGTCTCTGAAAGTCTAAGCAGGAGAGGAAAACAAACAAACAAACAAACAACAAACAAAAAAACTTACAAAGAAGACTTTAAATGCCAATAACTTTTAAGAACCTTTTCCATGTTCTATATTTCCAGGTTTTATTCCTACTAACTAGTTGTCATATTAGTTTATGAAATTGAATATGTAGACACTGTAGAAGACAGGCTTTATTTGAAGTACTTATTACTCTAATTAAACAAGACACATAGGTAGTTGTAGTGTAAGCAGGGCACAGAGCAGTGGACTGAATTAATCTACTGTTCAAAAGTAGAGCTCATAAACAAGATGCAGACAATGATTGAAATGATGTTTCAAGCTGAATTTCTCAAAAGAGAAGAGCATCCAGATGCCAGTGGAACTTGCGGTGCAAAAGTCCAAGCTATGGACTACAGATTTTATGAACACAGGCTCATTAATATTCTTCTCCACCAAATAAAGTATTTGAAAATTTAAGAGTGAGGCGTTTCATTCCATGGAAAAGTCATAACAAAATAAAGAAGTAGAGAAAAGTGAACTGATGTATTTGCAGCTTTATATACTTATGTATATTAGTTTTTGGAAATTTACTCAGTATAAGCATTCAACAGAACTAGCCTTGATAAATACTGCAGTTATTCAGCATCAGTTTTTGTTAAAATGTGCAGTTCATTACATGACATTCTTCTGATCCTCCAGACTGGCTGAGTGCTTTGGAAAGTAACAATGTATAAATAATCAGTAAGAGTGCATGCTAACAAGTAGAAAAGTATCTGCAGTGCACTAAGTGTTCTAGAGTCATAACTATTCTTTCAATACTACTAGTTGTCCAAATATTAGAATGAAACTTATCTAACTCTCTGATGTGCCATTGCTCTCCCAGCTAAGCATTTCTCCTTGAAGGATTATATGCAATCTAAATGGCACACAGTATAACATGTTTGCTCTCAGTAAGAGTGAGAACTGCATGTGTAGCAAATGCTATTAGTAAACATTGTTACCTCATTCAGTTATCAATTGAATTAATTAGCTTGTTATGCTTTTCATAATTTCCTCACTACTATTGTACAACTGCTTCGGAAATAATTGTTTCTTCAATAAATAACACAAGTCATTTGTCCCTGCTGCATATTTATTTTCTTACGTCTCTGTCATTTACAGTTTTTTCAGCTTTAGTTCAAAACCAGAACTTTATTTAGTAGGGTTAATTTGCACCATTGATCAGGTTATTACTATATATATCCCCAGAGTCCTGTAGTAGTTTTGCTCCCTTATTCAGTTAGTTACAGCACAGAACTTCACTGTCGGTAGGATTTTGGATGTAATTAAATACAGAAAGAAAAAAAAAAAAAAAAAAAAAACAAGTTAGTTTGGTGCAGAAGATGAAACACATAAAAAAAAAAAAAAAGGAATCTCCTTCTCTCCTTTCTTTCTTTCTTTCTTTCTTTCCTTCTGGGTACTTTCCTGTGTAACCTACTTTAGGGAGCCTGCTTTAGTAGAGGGATGAACTTGATGATCCCCAGTGGTCCTTT
>NW_018363351.1:0-2597 GCF_002078875.1 Numida meleagris
CCCCCCCTACCGGTGGTGGAGCCCACGATGGCGGTGTTCTGGTCGACGGCCTCGAGGAACTGCCCGATGACCAGGGGGATGCTCTGGATGCGCTTCACCTCCTCCTGGGCGTGCAGGAATTCCTTCTTCAGGTTCTTCTGCTCGTCCTTGATGTACTCCTCCTGCACCTCCAGGAACTCCAGCTCCTGCTGCAGCTTCTGTGGGGCGGCTACGGGGGTCAGCCGTGGGGCTGGGGGTGGATGTGGGGCGGCTATGGGGCTGGGGGTGGCTCTGGGGCAGGTTGGGGGTTGTTAAGGGGGGCATGTGTCCTCCTGCACCTCCAGGAACTCCAGCTCCTGCTGCAGCTTCTGTGGATCAGCAGTGGGGCTGGGGGTGGTTATGGGGCAGCTATGGGGCTGGGGAGCAGGTATGGGGCAGCTATGGGGCAGCTATGGGGCTGGGGAGCAGGTATGGGGCAGCTATGAGGCAGCTACGGGGCAGCCATGGGGCTGGGGGTGGCTATGGGGTAGGTTGGGGGTAGTTATGGGGGGGGTGTGTCCTCCTGCACTCCCAGGAACTCCAGCTCCTGCTGCAGCTTCTGTGGGGCGGCTACGGGGGTCAGCCGTGGGGCTGGGGGTGGCTATGGGGAGGCTATGGGGCGGCTATGGGGCTGGGAGTGGATATGGGGTGGCCTAGAAGTGGCTATGGGGGGGGTCAGTTCTCCTGCACCTCCAGGAACTCCAGCTCCTGCTGCAGCTTCTGTGGGGCGGCTGTGGGGGTCAGCCGTGGGGCTGGGGGTGGTTGTGGGGCGGCTATGGGGCACCTATGGGGCGGCTATGGGGCTGGGGGTGGCTATAGGGGGGATCAGTCCTCCTGCACCTGCAGCTCCTCCTGCAGCTGCTGTGGGTCAGCCGTGGGGCTGGGGCTGACTATGGGGCAGCTATGGGGCGGCTATGCGGCTGGGGAGCGGGTATGGGTCAGCTATGGGGCGACTACGGGGCAGCTATGGGGCTGGGAGTGGATATGGGGTGGGCTAGGGGTGGATATGGGGGGGGGGTCAGTTCTCCTGCACCTCCAGGAACTCCAGCTCCTGCTGCAGCTTCTGTGGGGCGGCTACGGGGGTCAGCCATGGGGCTGGAGGTGGATGTGGGGCAGCTATGGGGCGGCTATGGGGCTGAGGGTGGCTATGGAGCAGCTATGGGGCAGCTATGGGGCTAGGGGTGGTTATGGGGGGGGGTCAGTTCTCCTGCACCTCCAGGAACTCCAGCTCCTGCTGCAGCTTCTGTGGGGCGGCTACGGGGGTCAGCCGTGGGGCTGGNTGCTCAGGATGCGCACGTAGTAATTCAAGCCTGCCCCACAAGTGACGCCACGAGACCCATAAGTGACAGCACTGCCCCATAAGTGACGCCCAGAGACCCACAAGTGACAGCACCACCCCATTAAGTGACAGCACTGCCCCACAAGTGACGCCACGAGACCCATAAGTGACCGCGCTGCCCCATAAGTGATGCCCAGAGACCCATAAGTGACCCCCTGAGACCCATAAGTGACCCCCCGAGACCCACAAGTGACAGCACTGCCCCATAAGTGACCGCGCTGCCCCATAAGTGACGCCCTGAGACCCATAAGTGACCCCCTGAGACCCATAAGTGACGCCCCGAGACCCATAAGTGACGCCCCAAGACCCATAAGTGACAGCACTGCCCCATAAGTGATGCTCAGGATGCGCACATAGTAATTGGAGCCTGCCCCACAAGTGACGCCACGAGACCCATAAGTGACACCCACAGCCCCATAAGTGACCACACTGCCCCATAAGTGAGGCCCAGAGACCCATAAGTGACAGCACTGCCCCATAAGTGACAGCACTGCCCCATAAGTGACCTCCCGAGACCCACAAGTGACGCCCAGAGACCCATAAGTGACCGCACTGCCCCATAAGTGACAGCGCTGCCCCATAAGTGATGCTCAGGATGCGCACATAGTAATTCGAGCCTGCCCCACAAGTGACGCCACGAGACCCATAAGTGACGCCCCGAGACCCATAAGTGACCGTGCTGCCCCATAAGTGACGCCCCGAGACCCGTAAGTGACCACGCTGCCCCATAAGTGACGCCCAGAGACCCATAAGTGACCCCCCGAGACCCACAAGTGACCACGCTGCCCCATAAGTGACGCCCAGAGACCCACAAGTGACGCCCCAAGACCCATAAGTGACACCCCGAGACCCATAAGTGACCGCGCTGCCCCATAAGTGACGCCCCGAGACCCGTAAGTGACCACGCTGCCCCATAAGTGACGCCCAGAGACCCACAAGTGACACCCCGAGACCCACAAGTGAGGCCCAGAGACCCATAAGTGACCCCCCGAGACCCACAAGTGAGGCCCAGAAACCCATAAGTGACCCCCCGAGACCCATAAGTGACCGCACTGCCCCATAAGTGACAGCGCTGCCCCATAAGTGATGCTCAGGATGCGCACGTAGTAATTCGAGCCTGCCCCACAAGTGACGCCACGAGACCCATAAGTGACACCCACAGCCCCATAAGTGACGCCCAGAGACCCATAAGTGACCGCGCTGCCCCATAAGTGACACCCAGAGACCCATAAGTGACCGC
>NW_018363352.1:0-1984 GCF_002078875.1 Numida meleagris
CCAGGAGCAGCAAGCCAGCAGCAGTCAAGAGCTGCAAGCCATCAGTAGGCAAGAGCTGCGAGCCAGCAGCAGGCAAGAGCTGCGAGCCAGCAGCAGGAAAGAGGTGCAAGCCAGCAGCAGGCAAGACCTGACAGGCAGCAGCAGCCAAGAGCGGCAATCCAGCACCAGCCATGTCTGGAAAAGATCAGCATCCAAGACCTGCAAGCCAGCAGCATCCAAGAGCTGCAAGCCAGCAGCGACCAAGAGCTGCCAGCCAGCAGCGACCAAGAGCTGCCGGCCAGCAGCAGACAAGAGCTGGCAGCCAGCAGCATCCAAGTTCTGCAAGCCAGCAGAAGCCTAGTGCTGCCAGCCAGCAGCAGCCAAGAGCTGCAAGCCGGCAGCAGCCAAGAGATACAAGCCAGCAGCAGCCAAGACATGCAAGCCAGCAGTACCCAAGAGATGCAAGCCAGAAGCACGCAAGAGATGTAAGCCAGCAGCAGCCAAGTGCTGCCAGCAAGCAGCAACCACGAGCTGCAGGTCAGCAGCAGCTAAGAGATGCAAGCCAGCAGCAGCCATGTGCTGCAAGCCAGCAGCAGCCAAGTGCTGCAAGCCAGCAGCAGCCAAGAGCTGCAAGCCAGCATCAGCCACGTTCTGCAGGCCAGCAGAAGCCAAGAGCTCCCAGCCAGTACCATACAAGTGCTGCAAGCCAGCACCATAAAAGACCAGCAAGGCAGCACCATACAAGAGCTGCAAGCCAGGACCATAAAAGAGCTGCAAGCCAGGACCACACAAGAGCTGAAAGCCAGCAGTAGGTAAGTGCTGCAAGCCAGCAGCAGCCAACAGCTGAACCCAAGCAGCAGCCAAGAGCTGCCAGCCAGCAGCAGCCAAGAGCTACAAGCCTGCACTAGCCGAGAGCTGCAGGTCAGCAGCAACCAAGTGCTGTGAGCAAGTACCATCTAAGAGCTCCAAGCCAGCAGCAGCCAAGAGGAACAAGCCTGCACAAGCCGAGAGCTGCAGGTCAGAAGCAGCCAAGTGCTGCCGGCCAGCAGCAGCCAAGATCTGAAGGCCAGCAGCAGCCAAGATCTGAAGGCGAGCAGCAGCCAAGGGGTGCAAGGCAGCAGCAGCCAAAGGATGCAAGCCAGCAGCAGCCAAGAGCTGAAGCCAGCAGCAGCCAAGAACTGACAGCGAGCAGCAGCCAAGACCTGCCAGCCAGCAGCAGCCCAGAGCTGAAGCCAGCAGCAGCCAAGAGCTGCCGGCCAGCAGCAGCCAAGAGCTGCAAGCCAGCAGCAAACAAGAGCTGCAAGCCAGCAGCAACCAAGTGCTGCCAGACAGCATCAGCCAAGATCTGCAAACGACTAGCAACATCCAAGAGCTGCAAGCCAGCACCATTATAGAGCTGCAAGCCAACACAATTATAGAGCTGCAAGCCAGCGCCATAAAAGAGCTGCAAGCCAGTACCACACAAGAGCTGCAAGCCAGCACCGTACAAGAGCTGCAAGCCAGCACCAGACAAGAGCTGCAAGCCAGCAGAAGCCAACAGCAGCACGCCAGCACCTGACAAGAGCTGCAGGTCGGCAGCAGACAAGTGCTGCCAGCCAGCAGCAGCCAAGAGCTGCCAGCCAGCAGCAGCCAAGTGCTGCAAGCCAGCAGCAGCCAAGAGCTGAACCTAGCAGCAGCCAAGAGCTGCCAGCCAGCACCAGCCAAGAGCTGCCAGGCAGCAGCAGCCATGAGCTGCCAGCCAGCAGCAACCATGGATGGAAAACATTAGCAGCCAAGAGCTGCAGGCCAGGACCTGAACAATCACCCAAGATAGCACCATCCAAGACCTGCAAGCCAGTAGCAGAGAAGAGCTGCAGCCAAGAGGTACAAGCCTGCACTAGCCGAGAGCTGCAGGTCAGAAGCAGACAAGTGCTGCCGGCCAGCAGCAGCCAAGTGCTGCCGGCCAGCAGCAGCCAAGATCTGAAGGCCAGCAGCAGCCAAGGGATGCAATCCAGCAGCAGCCAAG
>NW_018363353.1:0-2059 GCF_002078875.1 Numida meleagris
CCAAAGGGTGTGGTACAGATGGCTGGGACATGCCCCAGTGCAAGCCAAAGTGTTGACCCAGGATAGGAATATGGCCTGTGTCTTGCCTTGGAGGGTAGACCCTCCCCCTTGTGGTACCTCTGAAACATCTGTACTACTCCCCATGAGTCTTGGAGTCTCTAGGATCACCAGAAAGAGCAAAATATCATTGAAGTGCTCCAGTATCACTGTGTAGTCAGCAGAAGTTGACTTAAGTTTTATTTGTGCTAGATTGAAATTTTTTGCTAGATTTTTTTTTGTCAGTAATTAGTGTGTTTGATAAAACTGAAAAATTTGTGACAGATTTTTACTTTCCAGATTTGTTGCAATGTAAAGGAAAATTGTAAGCATTTCTGCTTCTTAAAAAAAAAAAATCTTTCATAAAGATTATCAATGTTCTGAAGTTTTCTTACCTTTCCTTATTTTTTTTTTTAATATATGCTTTTTATAGTCTTTCCTCTAGCATATACTAGCATCTCAGGTCCTGGACAGCTTATCATGCTTCAATTTTTTTCATGCCTTCTTGTTTTATACTCATTGATAAATGCTACAGTTCAAGGGTTGCTGAAGGAAGTCAAGAAAGCTCATTCATTAAGTTCTTCATCTGTGAGGTCAGGCAACAGTAAACCTGGACTGATACTCTGTAATACAAATGAGTGTAGGTATTTTTTGTACTTGATATGATATTTGTATTGCATCATATAATTTTCAAGCAATGTTAAAGGGGCTTTAACTGGAACTTAAAAGAAAATCCTGTTTTTACATTTCCTAAATTTCATCTTTCGATTTCACAATTTAATTTATTAAAAGGGGCAACATCTTATCTCATCTTGTCAGTTCAGCTCATCAAACAGACTGCACTGATGGCCTGGTGGGTAAGCTACTAAGATCCAAGTTCAAGATCAAGAAAATGCTCTACAACTTGGTGTTCTCTCAGATAGAGAGAGGGGCAATCTATGTGTGGGAGAGAGAAGCATTTCAATGAAGCTGAAGGTGCATGATGAGAGTTCAAATTCCTGACAGACACTTTATAAGCCTTAAGGTCTACTACATCTTTAACACTTTTGTGACAGTGTAACTGGGTAAGAAGATCTTGAGCTGTCAAATGACTTTCATACCAACAAAATAAAACTTGAGCTGTGATAGTACCTCTTAAATTACAAAACAGAGTACATGTTACATAACATATAAGAACAGGTCAAGTATTACAGGTTTAAACCTAATGCATTCAGCTAATGAGATATAAGTGTCTAGACTGCAGCAGTGTTCTTACAGTTATGTGGTCAAACCATGAAGACTTTATCTCTAAAGTTTTCACTTTTCATAATAATTTTTACATCATGTCAGAAGGATAAAATAATATGATGGGATAGCCTATTCTGACTGCAGTGGCTGAGATATGACAGGTGTGGTTGCATCAGTATCACAAAATAAAGGATGCCAATTGAATGAAAACAGGTTGCTTTACTCTGCCAGAATAGGAATGTCATGCTTTTCCTTTTCCTTTTTTATTTTTTTTTATTTTCTCTGAAAATAAAAAAGAGGCTGCCTTGTAAGTAATACCTTCTATTTCACTGAATTGGCCCAAATGTCAGACACAGAAGCTGGTGATATGGCAGTTGAGATTCAGTCTTCTGTCAACGGTTTACAGGTGTTCGGCCTGGTTCCGTGACGAAGGGGACGGGGGATCCACGGGTCCACGCCCCAGGAAAAAGGGAAAAGGGTAAGGAGATGGCCCTGAGAGCAAAGAACAGCGGCAACAATCTGAGGAGAAACAAACTAATTTACTAAATAAAATATCGGAATGCAAAACAACACACTATATTACAATATAATTACAATTTTAGCTGATAAATCCAATACAGAGAGAGAGAATGTCCCAAAATCAAGGTAGGCCTTACTCTACTACCGACGATAAGACGGCTGGAGAGCGAGGTGCTGTCAGGACGAGAGATGGGCGGAAAAAGGGACGAGGTCTCGTGATCTGCAAGTTTTTATCTTTTCCCTCCAGCTGGAAAATGGTAACAGAGGAGCAAAGTAC
>NW_018363354.1:0-1946 GCF_002078875.1 Numida meleagris
ACTGGGGGGCACTGGGGGAACTGGGGGCACTGGGAGGGATGGGGACACTGGGGGTACTGTTAGAACTGGGAGGACTGGTGGCACTGGTGATACTGGGGGGCACTGGGAGTGATGGGAGCACTGGTGATACTGGTGGTAGTGGGAGCACTGGTGGTACTGGGAGAACTGGGAGCACTGGTGGTACTGGTCATACTGGGAGAACTGGGAGCCGTGGTGGCACTGGTGATACTGGTGGCACTGGGAGCAGTGGTGGCACTGGTGGTACTGGGGGGCTCTGGGAGCACTGGTGGTACTGGTCATACTGGGAGAACTGGGAGCAGTGGTGGCACTGGTGATACTGGTGATACTGGTGGTACTGGTGGTACTGGTGGCGCTGCGTTGTACTGGGAGATTCTGGTGACAGTGGTGATACTGGTGGGACTGGGAGCACTGGTGGTACTGGGAGAACTGGGAGCACTGGTGATACTGGTCATACTGGGAGAACTGAGAGCAGTGGTGGCACTGGTGGCACTGGTGGCACTGGTGGCACTGGTGATACTGGTGATACTGGTGGCACTGGTGGCACTGGTGGTACTGGGAGCTCTGGTGATACTGGTCATACCGGGAGCAGTGGTGGCACTGGTCGTACTGGGAGCACTGGTGATACTGGTCATACTGGGAGCACTGGTGATACTGGTCATACTGGGAGCACTGGTGGTACTGGGAGCAGTGGTGATATTGGTCGTACTGGTGGCACTGGTGGCACTGGTGGCTCTGGTGGCACTGGTGATACTGGTGGTACTGGGAGGACTGGGAACACTGGTGGCACTGGGTTGTACTGGGGGGCACTGGGAGCACTGGTGATACTGGTGATACTGCTGGCACTGGGAGCAGTGGTGGCGCTGGTGGTACTGGGAGCACTGGTGATACTGGTCATACTGGGAGCACCGGTGTTACTGGTGGTACTGGGAGCAGTGGTGATACTGGTGATACTGGGGAAACTGGTGGTACTGGGAACACTGGTGGTACTGGGAACACTGGTGACACTGGTGGTACTGGGAGCACTGGTGGTACTGGGAGCACTGGTGGCACTGGTGGTACTGGGAGATACTGGTGAAACTGGTCATACTGGTGGCACTGGGAGAACTGGGAGCACTGGTGGCACTGGTGGTACTGGGAGATACCGGTGATACTGGTGACACTGGTGGCACTGGGAGACACTGGTGGTACTGGGAGCACTGGTGATAGTGGTCATACCGGGAGCAGTGGTGGCACTGGGTTGTACTGGGAGATACTGGTGGCGCTGGTAGCACTGGGGTCAGGCCACGCCCCTTTGGGCAACGTCCAATCAGGCTCCTCCTCCCTGTTAAGCCCAGCCCCTCGGTCAGGCCCCGCCCAGTTTGCGGCAGCGTCCAATCAGGAGATGCCCCCAGTTAGGCCCCGCCCCCCTCCAGCCCCACGCCCCCCTCAGGCCACGCCCCCTTGGGGGAACGTCCAATCAGGTCACACCCCAGATTCAGCCCCTCCTCTTAACCCCCGCCCCCTGTCAGGCCACGCCCACTTTGCAGCAATCGTCCAATCAGGCCATGCCCTCGGGTCAGGCCCCGCCCTTCCCCTCCCCCAGGCCCCTCCCACTTTCGGGCAACATCCAATCAGACTCCACCTCCTATTACGTCCCGCCCCCGTTCAGATCCCGCCCACTTTGTGGCAATCGTCCAATCAGGCCACGCCCTCGGGTCAGGCCCCGCCCTCCCCCTCCCCCAGGTCCCTCCCACTTTCAGGCAACATCCAATCAGACCCCGCCTCCTATTAGGCCCCACCCCCCGGCCAGACCCCGCCCACTTTGCGGCAATCGTCCAATCAGGCCACGCCCCCTGGTCAGGCCACGCCCACTTTGCTGCAACATGGCATCAGGCCCCGCCTCTTTGAGCCCCGCCCCCTGGTCCGGTCCCGCCCACTTTGGGATA
>NW_018363355.1:0-2007 GCF_002078875.1 Numida meleagris
AGAGACCCATAGAGACCCTCGGCGCCGTGGGGCGCCCCACATACCCGCGCTGGATGCAGTGGGTACCGCGTGGGGTCCCTGCGCGCTCGCATCAGCTCCGCTCGCCCCACACACACGTGGGCCCGGCCCATGCAGAACGAGCGGCACGGGCGGCACCGTGGGGCTGCCCCACGGCTCGGCCCCACAAACAGCGGGCGGCAGCGGGAGCAGCGCGGGCCCTGTGGGGGGAGGCACACAGCGCCCCATAGCGGCACACCGAGACCCATAGGGACCCACTGAGACCCATAGGGACACACAGTGCCCCATAGCAGCACACTGAGACCCATAGAGACCCACTGAGACCCATAGAGACCCATAGAGACCCATAGGGACACACAGCGCCCCATAGCGGCACACCGAGACCCATAGAGACACATTGAGACCCATAGAGACCCACTGAGACCCACACATAGAGACCCACAGCGACACACAGTGCCCCATAGCAGCACACCGAGACCCATAGAGACCCACTGAGACCCACTGAGACCCACTGAGACCCATAGAGACCCATAGAGACCCATAGAGACCCATAGGGACCCATAGGGACACACAGCGCCCCATAGCGGCACACCGAGACCCATAGAGACACATTGAGACCCATAGAGACCCACTGAGACCCACAGCGACCCACAGCGACCCTCATAGGGACCCATAGCAACACATAAAACCCATAGGGAGCCATAGAGACCCACAGCGCCCCACAGCGGCACGCTGAGACCCATAGAGACCCACTGAGACCCACAGCGACCCATAGCGACCCACAGTGACCCATAGTGACCCACAGCGACCCACAGCAACACACAGAGACCCATAGCGACCCACAGAGGGACCCATAGGGAGACCCATAGCAACACAGAGACCAACAGAAAACCCATAGAGGAGACCCACAGCGACACAGAGACCCAGAGAGACCCACACAGAGACCCACTGCGACCCATAACGACCCATAGCGACCCACACAGAGACCCATAGAGACCCATAGTGACCCACAGCGACCCACAGCGACCCACAGCGACCCATAGTGACCCCCATAGGGACCCACAGCAACACGTAGACACCCACAGAAACCCATAGAGACCCACAGAGACCCACAGCGACCCACAGAGACCCATAGAGACCCATAGAGACCCATAGGGACCCATAGAGACCCACAGAGACCCACAGCGACCCACAGAGACCCATAGAGAGACCCACAGCGACCCACAGCAATCCACAGTGACCCCCAGTGACCCATAGCGACCCACACAGGGACCCATAGCGACCCATAGCGACACACAGAGACCCACAGAAACCCATAGAGGAGACCCATAGCAACACAGGGACCCATAGAGACCCACAGAGAGACCCACAGCGACCCACAGAGGGACCCATAGTGACCCATAGCGACCCACAGAGAGACCCGCTGCAATCCATAGCGACCCACAGCGACCCATAGCGACCCATGGCAACACATGGAGACCCACAGCGACCCACAGAGAGACCCATAGCGACCCACACAGGGACCCAGAGCAACCCAGAGTGACCCACAGCGACCCACAGAGACACACAGTGACCCATAGCAACACACACAGCGACCCATAGCGACACACGGAGACCCACAGCAATCCATAGTGACCCATAGTGACCCACAGCGACCCATAGCAACCCACACAGGGACCCACAGCGACCCATAGCGACACAGAGACCCATAGCAATCCATAGTGACCCACAGTGACCCACAGCGACCCATAGCAACACAAAGACCCACAGTGACCCACAGCGACCCAAAGAGCCCCATAGAAATCCACAGCAATGCACTGAGACCCACAGCGACCCATAGCGGGACCCATAGGGACCCATAGCGACCCATAGAGAGACCCATAGCAACACAGAGACCCACAGAGACCCATAGAGACCCACAGGGACCCATAGCAACCCATAGAGAGACCCATAGAGACCCACAGTAACACAGCGACCCACAGAGACCCA
>NW_018363356.1:0-2047 GCF_002078875.1 Numida meleagris
TAAGCCTTTTGATTTATATATTAAATGTTTTCAATATAGAGGCAGTCTAGACAGAGCTAAAATTAGCACACCATCCATTCCAGACAAGAATGATGGATGTTTTTGGAGTAATGAAATATTTGTCATCAGAAAAAAAAAAGACATGAAACAATTTAAGCCTTTTCATTAATTTTATTTTAACCAAACTTTTTTGAATCTTAAGTAAGTCAATGTGCTTTATGATCATTTTCATTTCAAACTTTTGGAGACGTCTAAAACAAAACACTAAAATACCTTTATCATAGCTATTGGAGTGATTCTTACAAGGGTCAAACAGTAGTACTTAGGTGTTACATTTTTTAATAGCACCAAATCCTTGGTGCATCTTGAAGCAGAAAACTGCTTCAAAATTTCTGTATCAAATAAGTTTTTCTTCTTTTTCTCTGTATTATAATGAATCAAAGTCAGATGAAGAAAACAGAGGTTCTGGCAGTAAATTAGTTCCCAGATCAATGCATTTCGGCTGTTGAATGCAAAGTATACCTGCAAATAAATTTAAGTGCATAACACCTACTGAAATCACTGAGAGTGAGGTACTACAGTAGCATTGTACACCTTATACAATTTTACTTCAGAAATTCAGTATCATTTAGAGTTGATGTGTGCGAAAACAAAGGAGAAATCTATGCTTGATAGACTGATACAGTATATCTTAGTTGATAACTCTACTAGTTGCAGAGGAATTGAGAAGACAAGCTTCATTTAAATAACAAGTAAACAGCAAATCACGTAAATTGTAATACAAAATCTGATTTCTTGAAATCTGACTTCTTCCAGTTTTGCTGCTTCATAATAGACAAGGGCTAAGGCCTGGGTGTATAGACATAGGGGCAGTTTTTCAAAGGTCATTTTTATTCAGTTTGTGTATCCTAAAAGGCTATTCTTGTTAAACTATAGAGAAGACAATAAAAAGTTACAAATCTCCAATTAAAACAAAAAAAATTGATATTATAATTTGAATCAGATCAAGATATTTATGCCTCACAGAAGTATATTAAAAGATCTATGTGAAAATAATAAATAATTGAACATAGAATGCAATTACTGTCCTCTGGGAATTAAATTTTAAGTTTTGAAATGATGGCAGATAAAAGGTTTCAGTAGCAGTGGAACCACAAAAAAAAAAGTCTATGAAATATTTTCATAGGAAATGGCTTTTCTCTTCTATATGATACTTGATTCTACATAGGCCATGGAAAAAAGTTGCTGAATTTTGGTAGAAGAATTAAGAAGTAAAAAAGAAAAAATCAAACACAATTTTTCTCAGAAATATAATTCAACACTGTGACTGGATAGATGTTAGTAAAACCTGATTTCATAGTCTTCCTTTAATTATCAGTTTAATTATCTGTTTGTAGTTTACAATTCAAATAAATTATATATATTTTTGTAAACTTCAGTAGAGTACCCCTAGTTCTTTTCAAGGAAAAAGACAGAAAATTTCCTGACTCGGAGTTCAAAAGCGTTTTTCGCTATGAGATAGCTATTACCATTACAAATTAATATGAATAGATTTGTCTTCAAATCTATTCCCACCACTGGTACAAAAATATCTTGCTAATGGAATACTTATTATTTTCATATTTTGTGAATTCCTCCTTGCCTATGGAAAACTTCCTCCCACTACAAATGGTGTCAAATAACACTATAAAGCCATTTTTTTTTTTTGCCTTGACTATCTCATTTTTATTTTTTTCTCTCAGCAGCAGTAGAAGTTTTCTTTTGATGATTTCACTTATTTATTGTCTGCATCTTCATTCTATAAAGGGGTAATATCCATTACTTATATTGTCATAAGACCTTATTTTCATTGTACAGTAAGTGCTTCTTCATGTCCATGACTTCTGAGGTATTGTGGCTGTTGTGCTGAATGACCTGAGAGTTAAACGGCAATACAGTATTAATCATTATGAGAGGTAAGCTTGGAAATTCATAGACTCAGAGGACAAGACTGTTTTCAGGACAATTTACTATTCAGACCTCGTGTTCACACTGTGAATGATTGTAA
>NW_018363357.1:0-2016 GCF_002078875.1 Numida meleagris
CCCCAGCCATGGGCACGGGGAGCCCTGCTATTGGCCCAGGCACGGGCCATGGTAGCCCTGCTCTTGCCCCAGGCACGGGCAATGGCAGCCCTGCTGTTGCTCTGGCTGGGGCAATGGCAGCCCTGCTCTTGCCCCAGGCATGGGCACTGGCAGCCCTGCTGTTGCCCCAGGCACGGGCACGGGCAGCCCAGGTCCTTCCCCAGGCAGGGGCATGGGCAGCCCTGCTCTTACCCCAGGCAAGGGGCACGGGCATCCCTGCTCTTGCCCCAGGCACGGGCCAGGGCAGCCCTGCTCTTGCCCCAGGAGGGGCACAGGCAGACCTGCTCTTGCCCCAGGCACGGGCAATGGCAGCCCTGCTCTTGCCCCAGGCTGGGGCAATGGCAGCCTTGCACTTGCCCCAGGCTTGGTCAAGGGCAGCCCTGCTCTTGCCCCAGGCTGGGGCAATGGCAGCCGTGCTCTTGCCCCAGGCTGGTGCAATGGCAGCCCTGCTCTTGTTGCAGGCAGGGGCACGGGCAGCCTTGCTCTTGCCCCAGGCACGGGCCAGGGCAGCCCTGCTCTTGCCCCAGGCACGGCAATGGTAGCCCAGCTCTTGCCCCAGTTTGGGGCACGGGCAACCCTGCTCTTGCCCCAGTCTGGGTCACGGGCAGCCCTGCTCTTGCCCCAGGCAGGGGTATGGGCATCCCTGATCTTGCCCCAGGCATGGGCACGGGCAGCCCTACTCGTGCCCCAGGCACAGGCACGGGCAGTTCTACTCCTGCCCCAGGCACGGGCACGGGCAGCCGTGCTCTTGCCCCAGTCTGGAGCCCGGGAGCCCTGCTCTTGCCCCAGGCACGGGCAATGGCAGCCCTGCTCTTGCCCCAGGCATGGGCCCGGGATTCCTGCTCTTTCCCCAGGCTGGGGTAAGGGCAGCCCTGCTCTTGCCCCAGGCATGGGCACGGGCAGCCCTGCTCTTACCCCAGTCTGTGGCACGGGCAGCCCTGCTCTTGCCCCAGGCTGTGGCACGGGCAGCCCTGCTCTTTCCCCAGGCACAGGCAATGGCAGCCCTGCTCTTGCCCCAGGCACGGGTAATGGCAGCCCTGCTCTTACCCCAGGCAAGGGGCACGGGCAGCCCCGCTCTTGCCCCAGTCTGTGGCACGGGCAGCCCTGCTCTTGCCCCAGGCTTGGCCCAGGGCAGCCCTGCTCTTGACCCTGTCAGGGGCACGGGCAGCCCTGCTCTTGCCCTAGTCTGGGTCACGGGCAGCCCTGCTCTTGCCCCAGGCACGGGCATGGGGAGCCCTGCTCTTGCCCCAGGCACGGGCCATTGTATCTCTGCTCTTTCCCCAGTCTGGGGCACGGGCAGCCCTGCTCTTGCCCCAGTCTGGGGCACGGGCAGCCCTGCTCTTGCCTCAGGTACGGGCAATGGCAGCCCTGCTCTTGCCCCAGGCACGGGTAATGGCAGCCCTGCTCTTACCCCAGGCAAGGGGCACGGGCAGCCCTGCTCTTACCCCAGTCTGGGTCACAGGCAGCCCTGCTCTTGCCCCAGTCTGGGGCAATGGCAGCCCTGCTCTTGCCCCAGGCACGGGCACGGGCAGCCCTACTCGTGCCCCTGTCAGGGTTACGGGCAGCCCTGCTTGTGCCCCAGGCAGGGGCACGGGCAGCTCTGCTGTTGTCCCCGGCAGGGGATAGGGCAGCCCTGCTCTTGCCCCAGGCTGGGGCAGGTGCAGACTTGCTCTTGCCCCCGGCAGGGGCATGGGAAGCCCTGCTCTTGCCCCAGGTACTGGCCATGTTAACCCTGCTCTTGCCACAGGCAGTGGCACAGGCAGTCCTACTCTTGCCCCAGGCACGGGCACGGGCAGCCCTGCTCTTGTCCTAGTCTGGGGAAGGGCAGCCCTGCTCTTACCCCAGGCCTAGGCACGGGCAGCCCTGCTCTTGCCCCAGGCACGGGCACGGGCAGCCCTGCTCTTGCCCCAGGCTTGGGCACGGGCAGCCCAGCTCTTGCCCCAGGCAGGGGCACGGGCAGCGCTGCTCTTGCCCCAG
>NW_018363358.1:0-2039 GCF_002078875.1 Numida meleagris
AGGCCTCAATAGGCCTCGATAGGCCCCAATAGGCCCCAATAGACCCCAATAGGCCTCAATAGGCCTCGATAGGACCCTATAGGCCTCGATAGGCCGCAATAGGCCCCAATAGACCCCAATAGGCCTCGATAGGCTGCGATAGGCCCCGATAGTTCTCAATAAGCCCCAATAGGCCTTGATAGACCCCAATAGGCCTCGACAGGCCACGATAGGTCCTGATAGGCCGCGATAGGCCTCGATAAGCCCCAATAGGCCCCGATAAGCCTCGATAGGCCTCGATAGGCCTTGATAGGCCTCCATAGGCCGCAATAGGCCTCGATAGACCCCAATAGACCTTGATAGGCCGCGATAGGTCCCAGTAGGCCCCAATAGGCCCCAATAGACCCCAATAGGCCTCGATAGGCCTCGATAGGCTTGATAGACCCCAATAGGCCTCGATAGGCCCCAATAGGCCCCAGTAGGCCTCGATAGGCCGCGATAGGCCCCGATAGTTCTCAATAAGCCCCAATAGGCCTTGATAGACCCCAACAGGCCTCGATAGGCCGCGATAGGTCCCAATAGGCCCCAATAGACCCCAATAGGCCTCAATAGGCCTCGACAGGCCCCTATAGGCTTGATAGACCCCAATAGGCCTCGATAGGCCCCAACAGACCTCGATAGGCCGCAATAGGCCCCAATAGTTCTCGATAAGCCCCGATAGGCCTTGATAAGCTCGATAGGTCCCGACAGGCCGCAACAGACCCCAATAGGCCTCAATAGGTCCGTGATAGATCCCAATAGGCCATGATAGGCCCCGATAGGCCTCGATAGGCTGCGATAGGTCCCAATAGGCCGTGATAGGCCTCGATAGGCCCCAATAGGCCTCAATAGGCCCCAACAAGACTCGATAGGCCTCGGTAGGCATCGATAGGCCCTGATAGGCCCCAGTAGGCCTCGATAGGCCCCAATAGGTCCCGACAGGCCTCGATAGGCCCCGACAGGCCTTGGTAGGTCCTGATAGGCCTCGATAGGCTCGATAGACCCCAATAGGCCTCAACAGGTCCCAATAGGCCCCAATAAGCCCCGATGGGCCCCAATAGGCCCCAATAGGCCTCGACAGGCCCCTATAGGCTTGATAGACCCCAATAGGCCTCGATAGACCCCGATAGGCCCCAATAGAACTCGATAGGCCGCAATAGGCCCCGACAGTTCTCGATAAGCCCCGACAGGCCGCGATAGGCTCAATAGGTCCCAACAGGCCGCGATAGACCCCAATAGGCCTCGATAGGCCTTGATAAGCCCCAATAGGCCTCGATAAGCCCCAATAGGCCTCGATAGGCCCCGATAGACCCTGATAGGCCTCAATAGGCCCCAATAAGCCTCGATAGGCCTCGACAGGCCCCGATAAGCCCCAATGGGCCCCAATAGGCCCCAATAGGCCTCGATAGGCCCCAACAGGTTTGATAGACCCCAATAGGCCTCGATAGGCCGCGATAGGCCCCGATAGTTCTCGATAAGCCCTGACAGGCCTCGATAAGCTCGATAGGTCCCGACAGGCTGCGATAGGCCCCAATAGGCTGCGATAGGTCCCAATAGGCCGCGATAGGCCCCAATAAGCCTCGATAAGCCCCAATAGGTCCTGACAGTCCTCGATAGGTCCCGATAGGCTTCGATAAGCCCCAATAGGCCTCGATAGGCTCGACAGACCCCAACAGGCCTTGATAGGCCACGATAAGCCTCGATAGGCCCCGATAGCCCTCAATAAGCCCCACTAGGTCCCGACAGGCCTCGATAGGTCCCGATAGGCCTCGATAAACCCCAACAGACCTCAACAGGCTTGACAGACCACAACAGACCCCGATAGGCCCCAGTAGGCCTCAATAGGCCCCCATAAGCCTCAATAGGCCTCGATAGGCCCCGATAGGTCCCGACAGGCCTCGATAGGTCCTGATAGGCCTCGACAGGCCCCAATAGGCCTCAATAGGCCCCCCTAGGTTTCAATAGGCCCCGATAGGCCTCGATAGGCCTCAACAAGCTCCTATACACCTCAATAGGCCCCC
>NW_018363359.1:0-2046 GCF_002078875.1 Numida meleagris
CCACCCGCCAGGCACCGCTAAGCACACCCCTACCCAGTGGCTGGGGCACAGCAACCCCTGCTCCTCCCAGCTGTGGGAGGAGCATCACTCCTACACAACGCTGATGGTGGGAGCAAGGCCTTGTGGGGGGGCCGGCTGTGGACAGCAGTGAGAATGGGAGTGCCTGCAGACTGGGAGGAGCAGGCGGCCCTGGCGTGCATCCTGCCACTGCTTCGCAGAATGGCTGCTGTGAGCCAGAGCTCCTGGGGTGCCCTCTCTCATTCAGAGGGGCGTTCCCTGCCTCCTGCTTAGTCTTCCTTGAGCCTGGAGTTTCTCCAAGCCCCAGAGTCTTCCTGAGCACGAGCTCATGCCTTTGGGAGACCTACAGCTCCCAAACACTCTTGCGTGGCTTGTGGGAGACGTGAGGCCGGAGGGGTGACGTGTGTCATACAAGCAGGGCTGCGAGCTCCTTCCAGCAAACTTGTCTCAGCCTTGCTCAGCTTCTCAGACAGCAGCCGTCTGATTGGGCCCCCAGAGCAGCTCCCATGAGCAATGTGGGCATCTAACGTTGGCAGGCGAAAAGGATACAGCTCCTGTCTCCGCGGCGAAGCAGAGTGACCAACTGGTCTGTATCTGCATGCCGGGGGAGTCAGAAGATGGTCCGTGAGAGAATGGAAGTTACTGTCAGATAATCGGGAGTGATTGGAGGCTACTTCAGCAACGTGAGAACCAAATTCTTTACGTGTGCGCTGTGTGGCCGCTGCAAGGGAGGATTTGGGCAACAGATGCCATTCTGCGGCCTTGGTCCCTGCTTCATGCTGCCTTCCCCATCCCCATCCCCACAGACCAGGCAGGGCTGACTCCTGGATCACAGGCCACGGCAAGCCAAACAGCTTGCCATGACCACCTCAAGCCTGCCTGCCTGTAGAAGGAGCCGACGGCCCGCTCCTGGTGCTGGGGGAGCCTGCAGTCTCCTCACAGCATGAGGTGGTGCAGGACTTGGTGCTGCGCCTCCAGATGAGTCACAGAGCCCCAGGCTGCCCCCAGGGCATGGCCAGGGTGGAGGAGAAGCTCCTGCCAACTTGCCCTGGCTTACCCTCATCTCCATGTCCTCCTGTGGGACAGCACACCTTCCCTGGTACTCCTGAGCCCATCTCCTGCCTCGATCCCCAGGGAGGTTCCCATAGCGAAAGCTCTTCGGCACAAGTAAATACACTTATTTATTAAAAAAAATAAAGATTTTTTAAAAGAGAAGGCATGCTACTGAGCCTGGCCTTTCCTCTCCTTGCAGGCAAGATGGATGCACTTAGAGACAGAGATCCTTGGCATCTGGGGCATCGGGAACATCTTCGCCCAGACCACATGGGCCTTCTTGGCAGTTGGTATGGCCGCCGCATCCCGGGCACAGTGCGAGCGGCACCATTTCTGGGAGCCGCTGACAGGGTCACTGCGGGGCTGTAATGACGAGCTGCAGTAGGTGGTGGTGTTCTCTTGCACTCCACAGAACCTTACCCTGGCAGATGGAAAGCTGCAGCATTCCGCTTTGGTGCTCCAGGTGCTCTTGCCTCTGCTAGGGCGCTTCTTGCACTGGGGCCACCCCTTATGTCCTTTGGGGCCTGCCTCAGCCCCAGCTGGCTCGGATGGTGCAGTCACATATGTGCTGGTAGACGAATCCTCCCCGGGCACTGCTGGCTGCAGCGGGCTGTCCGAAACGAGGCGGTTCCCAAGGTGCTGCAGCTTCATGGAGCGGATGTGCAGCTCCAGGGCCTCAAGCTCCTCCTCGGGCAGGAACTTGGCCTCATTGCTGTAGAAGTAGATGGGAACCGGCTGGGATGCTGGTGCGCTGGTGGCAGTCGGACAGGCTGGGGGTGCCCCATGCTGCGGCTGCCTGGCCCGGTCAGGATGGAGGGGGCACCTCCTTTTGAGTATGAAGACCGGGGCACGCCGCGGTGGCTGTGGATGTCGCAGCAGTTCTGTGGACCTCCTCACTGCCACAGGGAAGAGCTGAAGCTTTACCTCCAGGCATTTTCGGGCTGTGTGCATGGAGAGCTTCCTGCGAGCCACCTG
>NW_018363360.1:0-2042 GCF_002078875.1 Numida meleagris
TTCAAGATCAAGCCCCTGCTGAAGAGCGCAGAGTCTGAGAAAGAAATGGCCAACATGAAGGAAGAGTTTGAGAAGACCAAGGAAGAGCTGGCAAAGTCTGAGGCAAAGAGGAAGGAGCTGGAGGAGAAAATGGTTTCCCTGCTGCAGGAGAAAAATGATCTGCAGCTCCAAGTGCAGGCTGTGAGTATTGCCATTTATTTTCCATCCAGAAAAAGGGTGTGTAAATTCAGATTGCTCTTTTCCAAGATGAAATTCAGACTATACACGATGAAATGTCAGCTATTTAGTGAGGTAGGCGTCAGTTTGATTGTGAAGCTGAATAAAATGTTTTCTGTCAGTGGCATGGTGAGTCCTCTGATATTCAGTACAAAATAAAAGGGAGCTTGAGATGTGAGTTAGTTCTCTTGCTTTATGCAGAAGAAGCCCTCCAGAGCTAGTCAACGTGAGATACTCAGTGAGTCTTGCAAGATGTAGATCTATCTCACCAAGATCTAAAGTAAACCATGAATGCATTCTGAATATTAAATGCAATCTAGAGTTCAAACTGATGGTTGTAAATTCAGCTGCTCCATAACTAGTGGTTATTCACTCATTGAGGAAGGGGGAAATACAGTTTCATATTCACCTCAGTCCAAGAAGAAATGAATTCAGAGCTCCTGCTTCTGAAGAAGTCTCTTCTCCCGGGGTTTTTGAAAGGTGTTTTACTATGGACAGGAGTTTTCAGAAATCCCTGGAAAAGTGCTAAGATGCACCCTAATACAGGCAGATTTTGGAAAGGTGAAAAGGTTTTCTGAGCCCTGCCCATCCTGCAGTTTGTGGGCATTAGCAAGTAATCCTCAAACACAAAACTCATATACCAAATTTAGAGAGCAGATATATGTATAATAACATTAAATCATCATCTCAGGACAGGCACTTCATTCCTCTATATTCTTTAGCCTTAATTTAGTACTGCACAAAACAGCAAAGATGAGTAAGCAAAAGTATTTGCATTAATTTCTGAGTATCTTAGCTATTTGCATCTGCAACTTGGATTTTCATTATATGCCATGTAGTAGATGCGTTATTAACAAAATCCCACTTTGTAGGCACAAAAAATTTTAAAAACAAAAGTATCATTTAAATATATATTACAACATTGTTTGATATTCAAAGCCCATCTTATAAAGAAAATAAAAAAAAACCTGAATAAGTTATTCAAATAACTAGAATTACCAAATACACTTGTTTCCTTTAGTTATGTAGTTATTAGAGCGTTCAGTTAAAAAAACTGAACATCTACAGCATATTTTTTTCTCAGTATTAACAAGAAAAACACCAGTTTTGAATGTCTTACTAGTAAAGGTGTCTGTCAGTTAAATCCATTTAGTGCAAAGCTATACCAATAAAGTATCAAAGCCTGAAAGAATACAGATCTAGCTGAAATCAGCATTAAAAACTCCAGACGCAGTGATTAGAAATATAAGTATGCCACTACAGGATGTGCAGTCATTGTAATCTGTGAATGTAGAAGAGTGATATTCTACTTTATCTAGCATTATTTTCTGAAGAATATAATCTTTGCCTCCCCATGTATTACTAGGTTTAGCATTATCAATTAAAAAAGGGAAGCTACTGATTAGCATGTATAAAGGAAAAAGCTAGTAAGTCCATTCCACTGACAAAAGCAGATGATCAACATTCTGTGATTCGTGTCACTGCAGGAGGTATCCACACAACTACCACTTCTGTGAGACAGATTTGAAAGAGCTTAATGAAAATCAAAATGATGCCCAAAAGAGAGTGTGCATAACTTTATTCCAGATACAGAAACTGAAAAAAGAGTTAAAGAATGGAAGAGCTATTTCACATATAGCTTTTAGACATGCCAATTTACTGAAATAAAACATAAAAAAAAATGTAACTATAATAAATATAGAAAATAAAGATATCTTGTGTCTCACCACAAGGAAGCAGATAGCTTGGCTGATGCCGAGGAAAGATGTGACCAGCTCATCAAAACCAAAATCCAGCTGGAAGCCAAAATTAAGGAGGTGACTGAA
>NW_018363361.1:0-2042 GCF_002078875.1 Numida meleagris
TCCCATTTTGGACATGGGATGGAAAATACTTGTATGAATCTCCTCCATTCTGCAAGGACCAAAGAAAACAACAGCCTGGGCACAAGAACTGGTATTTTGCTGCAAGGACACTAAATAAGAAAAGCATAACCATAAAAGTTCATATTATATCCGGTAGGAGATACATTCCCATAAGGGATAATGTTCCTGCGACAAGTGCATACCCAAGGAATGACAACGCCTGCTTTTCAGGAACCATCATCCCATGGGAGGGTTCTGAGGCTACTGGTGCCTCTGCTCCACATGACGACTGCGGTGGGGGTGGATATATCTGTGCTGTGTGGTTTCCCAATTGCTACCATTGCAAAGTAGGGGATTACCCCAGGATTTTCCCTATTCTGAATGGTCACAGAGGCAGGTGTTTGAGCCTGTGATGAACACACTGGGAGACGGGAGTTACTGCAAACCACGGTAGCCCTTTCTTATTGTCATGGGGGAGGAAGGCAGGTGGGTTAGGATCTGGTTTGATCCTGTTTCTTACAACGCACACTGGGTGGCAGGGAAGAGGTTGAGGTGAAGCAAGACAAGGCGAGGCAAGGCAAGGTGTGGTGAGGAGAGGAGCGTATGGTTTTCAGGTAGAAACTAAGACACATGGGATCTTGTCATTTTCACTGACTTGTCCCTGAATGTACATATCAGTACCGAAGACTAAATTGGCCTATCTAGTATGCAGGAGGCCTCCAAAACAACCGCCATATTTTTCCTATTTTGGTTCCTTTCCTATTTCCAAAGAGTATTTATGTGTAGATACATCTCAAAAAGTTGTGATAAACTGGAATAAATGTACTGATAAGAGGAGATGGCCCTCCCTGTCACAGTAGGCCAGGATAAGTCAATAATACTTCGTGTTATCAACTCCCTCTAGGCAGAATCTCACGGACTTCACCGCTGTCTCAATGTGCTCTGTAAACAAGGAAGACTCTCAGTGATGTGGCTAAAGCCCTATCATTTTGTGAAGTCAGCTCTCTTCTAGCGTGCTGCATCTTGCAAAGGTGGACTTTATGTGACTGAAAGCAATCTTAGTTAAAAGTACCCACCAAGTGTGGCTGGCTTAGAACCAGTCAGATGTGAAGAGCTAGTATTGACTGTTCAGGTGAAACAGGCCAGCTCCTGTTCGTTTACAAAGATGTTCAAAGAGGGCTGATCACCTGACTTCCTTGGGCTCCTCCTCTTGTTTTAGATGCCTGGCATGGAAATCTGGATAAAGTAGAGACAAGGGCTGACCCTAACACACTGCCTAGTCACAGACCACTCTGCAGTGCCTCAGCAACTCCTGCGCAGCCCTGGGACGTCCTAAGAGTACATGCTTGTAGACAGCTTTGAGAGCTACGGAGAAGCTTGTGGTGAAATTTCGACAGGAGTTAAAACACACAGTCAAATGCCAGAATTGCTTTTCTTACCTGAAAATGCACTTTCTCTTTGGCATTGCATTTCTGAGGGACATACCATCAGCCCTGTCTCGTTGTTTCCTTCTTTTTCAGTAGAAGAGCTCCTCTTCCACGTCACAAGAATGGCACATTGGTGCTGGCAGAGAACAGGTGAAATCTAAGTAGAGCTAATGTTCACCTTGAAACATAATTCCTTCTATGCCCACCCTCATTTCCATCTCTGAACTCCAGTGAAAACAAAATAATGCAAAGATTGCAAGGTGCCAGCCAAATTTGAGGAATGTTTTTCCAGCAAGTTGATCGTGCTCAGACAAGAGTTCAGATCAGTGGTGCTGATGGGTCCCACTGCCCTGCAGACGGCCTCATCCTGCCAGGGGAGCACTGCACGTGGAAGTGAGCGCTTTCTCTTGTGAACCTACGCCTGCTTGTGTTTAGGTGAAGAATTAACATCTGAGCCTGCACATCTGAATGCAGCTAATGTATGTTTAGCACACAGCCTGGATGTAAGGGTGGGAGACCCACAAAGCACCACAGGGCTTAGCATCCGCCCAACTGCCAGTCTGTGTGAGCGGTTTGTGCTCCAGCTTTCCCTGGTCTCCAGGTTGCCAGAGACAT
>NW_018363362.1:0-2035 GCF_002078875.1 Numida meleagris
CTGCTCCCGCTCTACCACCATGTTCAGGAGACCCAAGCACATTTCCCCTGACTTCTTTGCAGCCTTTTCTTGTTTTGCCCGCAAGGTCACCACACTGCCCAGCCAGCGTGCCTCAGCGTACAATGCCCTTCAGATGTGCTCCTGTAGCTTAAGGGTTTGGTCTACCCTGCTTTGCTGGATGGCTCTCGCAGATAGGTCTTTGGGTCTTTTTGTTAACTGACAGTACTGGGTCCCAGGAAAAAAACAAATGTTGTCGCTGCTCTCCTTGTAGACAATTACCCTGAACTTCTCCAGTGCCTGAAAGCTCCAATTCTGAGTGACCAAGAGTGCCAAGAGGCTTACCCGGGTGACATCACCAGCAGCATGATCTGTGTCGGGTTCCTGGAGGGTGGGAAAGACTCATGCCAGGTAAGAGTCGACGTCTGTGCGGAGTCCTGGGCCACACACCCCCAGGGTGCCCCCACCTGTATGGTGTATTTCAGCACTTGGCAGCGCGCTTAGGCCTCCTCATAGAATCATAGGATGGCTGAGGGTGGAAGGGATCTTAAAGGTCGTTGAGCTCCAACACCCCACTGTGGGCAGGGTTACCACCAGCCAGATCAGGCTGCCCAGGACCCCATGCAACCTGTCCTTGAACTCCTCCAAAGGGATGGGGCATCCACAACTCCTGCTGTCAATCTGTTCCGGTGTCTCACTACTCTCTGAGTAGAGAGGATGCCTCATCACTCAGTGTTCTTTTCTGACACAGTGTCTTTCCAGCAGGGTTTGGCTGCAGCGTGGTCTTCTCCAAAAAGAGCAGGTCCAGCCACATCTGCCGGGCACTGAGTATAGTCACAGTGAATTGCTGGGGACTAGGGGAGTCCAGAAAACAAGGACTGGTATCTGCCTGTGCTCCCATTTCAGGGCCTGCTGCATTTCACTGTGCATTCCCTAGATTCTTTGTGCCAGGTCAAAGTCTTTCCCGGCGAGATTCTGCTTCTAAATCGGTTCACGCCTCTACATTTTTCTCTCCAGGGTGACTCAGGCGGACCGGTTGTGTGCAATGGAGAAGTGCAAGGAATTGTGTCCTGGGGAATTGGATGCGCTCTGAAAGGTTATCCCGGTGTTTACACCAAGGTCTGCAATTTTGTTGATTGGATCCAGGAAACCATTGCAGCCTACTGACACCCGGATGGCCTCCTGGCTCCTTGGCTGCTCCCCTCCTGCCCTATCACTTTCCTCTTAAGGAGGTAGAAGCACAAATAAAAATCTTCCTTAAATGAACCTTACAGCTACTTACTTTGGGCAGTGAAGCTCATCAGAGCCAAGTGGGGTTCCCTGCAGCCTTACACCAGCTCCTCCCCAGCCCTCCCCACTGTTCTGGCTGAGGTGTGTGCACTGGTGGCAGCGCTCCAGAGTTGCCGGGCCGGCAGGTTAATGGGAGTATGACACTGTGCTACTGTTCAAGAAGTCTTCTGAGCCAGGCAGAAAAGGGGTTTCCTTTACCCCTGCTCTTCCTACTGAGAAGGGAGCCGTTGGAGCAGGTCCCTGGGAGTGGTCCTACAGCAGCTGAGAAGAGTTCCGTTTTGCTCCTGTCAGTGGTGACATTATCTCCCCGCAGTGGTCCTGTAAAAGCTTTGATGGTAGCCATTGCAGCTGCGGTGCTAGGTGGAACAGCAATGAGAAGCCACAAGCACAGTGCAGTGGGGCCACAGGCATCACCTGTGGCCAATGGTACTCTTCCCTTCACCAGCTCAGAGACATCAGAGCCAGGAGTACTGGGTCCTCCAGTGTCTAGTAGGTAATCCAGACCAGCTGCTATGGAAAGGCAAACAATAGCAAATAGGCGGCAAGAATGCTGGATGCTTGATAGCACTGTAAAGCATAAAAGGAAGATCAATGGGAAGGAAGAAAAGGAAGGAGGGAAGGAAGGAAAGGACAGAGGGAGGGAATGAGGAAGGAAGAAAGGAGTGGATGGGAAGGAGAGAGAGAAAGAGAGGAAGGTGAGCATCATTTTGGTTGAGGGTGTTGGGGGAACGCAGTAAATGACTATTTA
>NW_018363363.1:0-2034 GCF_002078875.1 Numida meleagris
CTCCGCCCTGAGCCTGTAGCATTGCCTGGGGTTGTTGTGGGCAAAGTGCAGGACCTAGGACTTGGTCCTGTTGAACTTCATCCCAGTGGCCTCAGCCCAGAGATCAGCCCATTCAGCTGATATCTCTGAATGCAGGGCCTTCCCTGTGAAGTTTGTTACTGCAAAGGTAACAATCTGATATTCAGATGTCACTTTCCAAGTGTGATACATCTACCTCGAAGACTGGTATCAGGAGACCTAGATTCTAAGCCTCAGGAAACATTTGAGCACCACTGAGGAAGACTGCTCAGATCACCTTAATGTATGTATTCATTGTTGCTACTCTAATTAATACATTAATTAGAGCATTAGAACAAAGGAGGTACTAGGAAAGCAAGCTCCCTCAATCACTCACTAATAAATGGTAATAGGTCTTCTATTGGAATTTACCAGGTAGCAACAGACAGGCACTAAGCTCATACTGAAATTTCTTCCTCCATGCCTTTTTTGTTCCCTTTGGTGTTTATAGGAACCCCTACATCTCCTTACCAAATACGTAAGAACAGTTTTTACCGACTTCCTTTTTCAGACAGCAATACTGGAATTATAACACTAAATTCCTCTTCACACCAGTCGATGCTACCCTCAATCTTGAAACACTCTTAAAGCTTGAACTAACATTTCTTGGATCTTCTCAGCTCTTCTTGATCCCACTGTTTCTCTTTCAGAATGACACGCTCACGGAGCTTTGCCGTAATGTGTTCTAGCAGTGACTGGCGTGTTTGAAAAACTTCCTGCTCAGATGCTGACAGTATGTTGTATGGTGTGTTAGCAATTCTCCTATCCTGAAATATAGTATGAGTTAATCCACTTAAGTATGGGAGCATTAAATCTAATGCAGTTTTCTCAAAGTTAAACCAACCCATTCCAAAAGCACAGCACTGTCCCTAATGGACCCTGGCTTGGAGCTCCACCTGAGATAAGGGGCATGGGACATGTCCAGGTTTGAAGTTGTGGCTATTCTGCTTATCAGTTTGGTGGGTGCTCAATAAGTCAACTAAAAAAAGTTTTCAGATGTTTCCTTAAGGTGGAAGCTGCCCTAATCTTGCAGAGCTCCTCTCCCAGCGCCTGTGAAAGCACTGAGAAGTTTCCTGGAAAAGGAAAAACATCTAGAGGGCACTGCTTGCCCACTGCTACATTTCTCCGTAAGAAAGCTATAAAATATATATATATATCGTATGACTATAGGCAGAATTGCTTCCAATTGGAACTGTCACAGAATCCTTGGCTTTTTCAAGGCTTGTTTTTTGAAACAAGTACATCCGGGAAAAAAAGAAAGAATCAGGCAGAAATGTACTCATAGCAAGATTAGTTAGTACTAGTTATACTACAGTAAAATCCCTTTTGAAAGGAACTAATAAATTACAATCACTCTATTTTATTTAAGTAGTAAATAAATCAATTAACTTTGTTTAGTGAATATACTTAACATACGTTATAGATAATACATAACATACATATGCATGCATACGTATTTTAATGTATGTTTTATCTTTTTATTTTTTTAATTCATTATTATAAGGTTTGATTGATAAGGTATTTTCATAGCTTACTACACACTTCAAATTATTATCATAAATATATACTATATATACCATTTATATACATATTATCATGGTATATATAATAATCATATATATTATAATACATCATAATACCTTCTCCTGATTTCATTGTAGCCTCACAGAAACTGATGTGACATTTGTTTCTAATGTCTCAATTTATGATTATATTTACCTTTTTCCAATTCAGTTCTGAATGGAGTCTTGCTATAACAATTATCTGCACAGGCAAAACTCTCAAGAGGTACTCAGATTTGAAATGGTTAATAGCTTAGGAGCGAATGAAAGGTGTCTCACGACAAATTAAAGGGGAAAGCAAATTTCCAGTAAGCATTTTTGAAGGCTGCCCCAGACAAATCGTAAGGACAAAGCAGACCACATATATGAATGGATACAAAGAACACTGCATTTTCCAAGACAGAAATGTAAGTCA
>NW_018363364.1:0-3063 GCF_002078875.1 Numida meleagris
GACACTAATTAGACACGATGGACACTAATTAGACACGATGGACACTAATTAGACACTAAATAGACACGATAGACACTAATTAGACACGATAGACACTAATTAGACACTAATTAGACACGATGGACACTAATTAGACACTAAATAGACACGATAGACACAAATTAGACACTAAATAGACAAGAAAGACACTAATTAGACACGATAGACACTAAATATACAATAAATGCACACGATAAGCAAAAAACAGACACTAATTAGACACGATAGACACTTAATAGACACTAAATACACACAATAGACACTAATTAGACACTAAATAGACACGATAGACGCTAATTAGACACTTAATAGACACGATAGACACTAAATATACATGATAGACAGTAAATAGACACTAATTAGACACGATGGACGCTAATTAGACATGATAGAAACTAATTAGACACTAAACAGGCACGGTAGACACTACATTGACACGATACACACTCAATATGCATGATAGACACTAATTAGACGCGATGGACGCTAATTAGACATGATAGAAACTAATTAGACACTAAATAGGCACGGTAGACACTACATAGACACGATACACACTCAGTATGCACGATAGACACTAATTAGACACGATGGACACGAAATACACACGAAATAGACACGATAGACACTAAATAGACACTAAATAGACACGCTATGCAATAAATAGACATTAATGTGCACGAAATGTACGTGAAGTACACTAAACATACACGATATACACTAAATAGACACTAAAAATGCACAATATACACTAAATGTACATTATATATATACTAAATATACACATTATACACTAAATATACACGATATACACAATATACACTCAATATGCAATAAATATACACTTAATAGACACTAATTAGACACAATATGCACGAAATATACACAAAATATGCACGAAAAATGCACGAAATATACACGAAATGTACGCAATATCCACTACATATACAATAAACGCACATGATATACACTAAATACACACAATATACACTAAATGCGCCCGATATACACTGAATATACATGAAATATACATCATGGAGAATAAATATACACTAAATGGACACTAAATAGACACAGAGACACTAATTAGACACTAAATAGACACTAAATACACACAATAGACATTAATTAGACACGATAGACACTAAATAGACACGAGAGATACTAATTAGACACTAAATAGACACGATAGACGCTAATTAGACACTAAATAGACACGATGGACACTAATTAGACACTAACTGGACACTAATTAGACACTAAATAGACACGATGGACACTAATTAGACAGTAATTAGACACTAATTAGACACGATGGACGCTAATTAGACACGATGGACACTAATTAGACACGATGGACACTAATTAGACATTATATAGACACGAGGGACACTAATTAGACACTANCACTAAATATATGCTAAATATATGCAAAATACACTAAATATATGCAAAAAACACTAAATATACATGATATACACTAAATATACACGATATACACTAAATATACACGATATACACTAAATATACACGATATACACGAAGCATACATGAAATACACTGAACATCCACTAAATATACACGCTATGCACTAAATGTTCACGCTATGCACTAAATCTGCACAATATTCACTAATTGTACAGGATATACACTAAGTGTACACTGAATATACACTAAATATGCACTAAATGTTCACGATATGCACTGAATATACACGATGTACACTATATATGCTAAATATACACTATATAGACACGACGTACGCTAAATATACACAATATACAATAAATTTACACGAAATATACGCTAAATAGACACGATATGCACTAAATATGCACGATACACACTAATTATACACAGTATACGCTAATTAGACACGAAAAATCCAAGATATATGTTAGGAATAGACAAAGAATACAAGATACACACTAAATATACACTAAATAATATCCACTAATTATCCGCTAATTATCCGCTAATTATCCACTAATTTTCCGCTAATTTTCCGCTAATTTTCCGCTAATTTTCCGCTAATTTTCCGCTAATTTTCCGCTAATTATCCACTAATTATCCACTAATTATCCACTAATTATACACGAAAAATACAAGATATTCACTTAATATACACGATATACACTAAATATACACTAAATATATAGTGTATGCACTAAGTATACACTATATACAAGGTATATACACGCTATACACTAACTATGCACAAAAAAAACCTAAGTATGCACTAAATAGACACGATATACACTAAATACACACGATATCCAATAAACATACACAAAATATACACTATATACACTAAATGGACACTAAGCGTACACGATATACAATATATGCATTAAATATACACTAAATATACACGATATGCACTAAATATACACGATATACACTGAATATACACAATATACACTAAATTTACACCATATTCACTAAATAGACACGATATACAAAAAGTATACACTAAATATACTCTATATACAATTAATATACACTATAAATACACAATATACACTAAATGTACACGACATAAACACGATATACACTCAATATACACAATATACACTAAATATACACGATGGGCACAATATAAACTAAATATACACTAAATCTACACACCATATACTAAAAATAAACTAACTATAGACTATACGCACTAAATATACACTAATTACACACTAATTTTACACGATATACAATAAAAATCCAGGATATACACTAAATCTACATGCTATACACTAAATATACACTAACTGTACACGATATACACTAAATATACTCTAAAAATACACGATATACACTAGAAATACACAATATAGACTAAATATAAACGATATACAATAATACAGTAAATATACACAATGAACAATATATACTCTAAATATTAACTAGATATGAACGATATACACTAAATATACACAATAAGCTCTAAATATGCTCAATATACAATAAATATACAGTAATTAGACACAATATGCAATAAATAGACAATAAATATGTACGATATACACTAAA
>NW_018363365.1:0-2023 GCF_002078875.1 Numida meleagris
TGATTCTTGAAGATGTTCAAGAGGGGTATGGCTTCAAGTTCGGGTCCACCCTGGCTGCCTGGACCGGATTCCATCAGCTGATCTGGAATCCCTCGAGGATCCCGGTACTCCCCGTTGGGTGTAGCTCTGGGCCCAGCACTTGGGGCTGGTGTTCGCCTGCTCCCATGGCATTTTTGGGGCCAGCTCGGAAAATCTGCCATCTGCCTCTACAACGAAGCGGCTTTGTGTCTGGGACTGTCCTTCCTGTCTGGACTGGTGGCTGTGGTCAACTGCTCGGGAGTGCCTTGAGAACTCTGATGTCCATCGGCTGGCTAAGTTCAGGGCACTGCTCTCAGCACTTGAGGCTGCAGCATGGCTGCTCCCATGGCATCCTCGGGGCTGATTCCAGTTATTCCCATCCCGGTATATACGTGAGTGTATTCTCCTCCAGTCTGTCTTGTGTTGGCTGGACAGGCCATTGTTCTCAGGCACACGGGAACTGTGAGCTGGGCCTGATGGTGCCTGGCTGGTGGTGTGGGAGCTGCTGCTCTCTGGTGCTGCAGAGCCTTGGGATGGCCCCAGTCCCTGCTGGATGGTGCTGCTATGGCTGGTGAGATCCTAGCTGGTGAAGGGGGCTACAAGGGAACGCAGGAAAGTGAGAGGTATGAAAATCCAGCCCTGGGGTGGGACAGGCTCCCATCCCTCCTGGGCCAAAGGGACTTTTGCCTCTTACCAGTGCCCTCTCCAGCACAGCCGTTGCACTCCCAGGTCGTGCTCTGACTCAAGTTGGAGCAGAGTCGGTGAGTGCCTTGTGCAGCGCAGGAGCTGCAGAGGAGCAGCTCCCAGGGTCTGGGGAAACAAATGGGTTGCGGCCATGAAGACAAAGTGATGTGAGCCAGGGAGTGCCCGGCACAGCTCTGGTGCTCCATCCATGCTCCCCCGCCTGTGGTGAGGCTGTGATCCCAAGCAGAGCCCCAGAGGGCTGCTGAGGTAACTCACCCCTCTTCTTCTGCCTGCTCCCTGCCACGTGGGTAACAGCAATCACTGATATCGCACCGCCTGTGCCTTACTCCCAGAGATGCATAGGCATTGCTCTCCTCCCACATTGGACTTCTGACAGATAAGGGAGAGAATGTGGTTAACACCCAGTGTCCCCAGAGTAAGACTGACTCAGGCCATCCCAGCTCAAACAGCCCGATCCCGTTTTCAGCTTCTCCGTGAAGCTGAGGCCAACGCTCTCAGGAAGCAAAGGGCCAGGCTTGCCGGGGCAGTCCCTGGGCAGGCCCAGCCCTTGTGCCCTCATGTCTAGAGAGCTGGCCGAAAGACACCAACCTGTCTGGGATTCGGATCCCCATGCTGAACATTTCTCCTAAAAACTGGTCCCTGTTTCTACACAGGGGGCACTGGAAGCAACGAAGCCCAGCGCTCAGGGCCTGTCCCTGCAGCAGAAAAAGAAGCAGCGTGAGCGTGAGCAGGGCCTGGTGCTGCTGAGCGCCTGCCATGCCCGCGGGGTGAGGGGAGGGCTCCTACCTGGATGCAGGCCCGGTGGAACCAGGCGTGTTGGCAGGATGGGCACACAATGGTGCTGAATGACCTGCTGTCCCCCACGGGGTCCAGGCAGATGATGCAGGTCGTGTCCTGCGCTGGCACCGCCTCCACTGCCTGCTGCGGGCGGTGCTCCCAGCAGAAGGACCTGGGGAAAGATGGGAGGGGTGGGCAAGGTCAGAAGTGCTGCAAGGAAGGCAGAGGAAGAGGAAGGAGCCCCAGGCCTCAGCTCTGGCTCTGGCTCTGGCTCTGGCTCTGGCTCTGGCTCTGGCTCTGGCTCTGGCTCTGGCTCTGGCAGGCTGCTGGGAGGTGTCATGGTGCGTTCCCCACTTCTTTGTCTGGTGCTGACAGCAGGGGTTGGAGGCTCACAAGCAAGGCCTGGCAGCCCTTACCTGTACTCTTCCAAGTACTGGGTGACACATTCACCCTGTGAGGCGCAGGGGAGATGGAAGCTGCGGTTGCAGCCTGTCTCTGCGCACGTGATGGAGGCCCCCCTCTG
>NW_018363366.1:0-2026 GCF_002078875.1 Numida meleagris
TGTCCTTGCTATTTAAAAAAATGCTTCTCAGCATGTCTAACACATTTGTCTAAACAATGGCTTGTTCACAGTGTGAGAAAGGCTCTTAGTACTTTGTAGAAGACTGTTGCAAATTCTTGATTAGAAAAATCTGTTTTTATCAGATATCAGATGAAGTCATATTTTCTTGTATCTTGACAGTTACTTCAAAAACAGATCTCTCAGATTTGAAGCCAGAGATAGGAAACAACACTGCAGTTATGGTTTCTTGGCTACATACGGTTTTTTACAAGTACACTCATATTTATCTCGTTAAACATTACTGTTTCTGTCAAACACTCTAACATCAAGCGCATTATTTTACTTGTTATAGGTACTTGGGAATACACAGTCCAGACTTTCCTGATTCTAGACCTTTGGTTATCCATAAAGAAAGGTACTTTCTTATATTATTGTGTCCTCTGAAGAAAGCAACATTGTGAGACCCATTTACTTAGTAACGCTTGGGCATTTCTAAAATACTGGTAAAAATACTACTTTTGTTCATTTCAGTTGCTGAAGACACTGAGCTGTCACAGCACTTAACAACATAGCATCTCATTTCAACCTTGATGCTTTCTGGAATTTACTATCCCAAGTTATACACCTAAGTATCCCAGGCAATCTGTGGGGAGAGTTGGCCTGGTTGTGAATATGGGATCCCATTGCACAAGTATCTGACTGAATGGTTAATACCCATATTTCTGCCCTTGGTATTCAGCATTCTTTCCTTGTAGTGTCATTGGGTTTTGGCTGTAGTTCAAAATGGACACGTCTCTCTTGGAAGAAGGCTGGCAAGCAATGGTTAGAGCACTTGCTGAGGTACTAGAGAACAGGTTCCAATTTCCTTGCTCAGTGAAATGTCCTGGCTGTGAAGTTGCAGGTGTTTGGTGATGTTTGAAATTGTTACACTGGTGATAGTAAAATTTGCCATTCAGACTGGATGATAATTACTGTTTATGGATGGAACGTTATATTGGTCCCTATTCAGTGAGACATGAAATATGCTCTGAAGCAGAAACTGGAACCCAGCTTGCTGCCCTGATCAGTTGGTCTGCAATGTGTGTTTCTAGGCTTTGGCTCACAGAAGCCCTTATATTCCCTTTGGAAGTGCAACAGCTCCAAGTGAAGAGTTTTGTATGTCATAGAGTGGAAACTAGTTCAGTTGGTAGGTAAGAAAGATCCCTATAATCTGGGCTATTTTTCAGCAGTTTAGCATCTAAAGCAAAAGCCAGTCATAGCTTATGAACTATTTTCAAAGCATTATTAATAAGAGCCCTGTATTTCAAGTAGGGGAGGATACCTTTTTAAAATGCAAAAGCAAGACATCTGAACAGCACTGCTAGATGAGTTCAGGGTAAATGTGTCCATTTTCCTTTTTCTCTGATTTGATCAGTGTAAGGACACTTGTCGATCCTTCTCATATCTTCCCACACGCACTATTAAATAGTGACCTTTCATCTTGTTCCTTTTCTTCTCATCTTCTGCTTGCTAACAAATACATAATTTGCATGTAGCTTGAAAGTTTTTTGAGGCGGGCATCATGGTGAAAAAATCTTTGACTCACTGAAACCAATAGGAATTTTTTAGGATTTCATGTTTAATCCAAATTGTTTATTAACATCAGCTGTTACCTGTGGGAGAATACATATCTCATTTAAGTGTCTCATTTAGGAAGACTTTTTTACATACCAGTATTTATGACCATTTTCCACAGTTATTTTTCACTCCCATTGAAAACAAAGGTGCTCATAATTTCATTATACTAAATTCTGAAATTGATCATTTTCCTGTCTAGCTTGTATTGTGCAGTAGCAACAAAAAAAAAATCCCTCTCATGAAAATTATACTTCAAAGCATAATACAGGTTTTTCTGGAAAAATGAGTTTACATGGCAGAGGAGTAAATAGTGCAGTCATGAAGACAATGGAGACATTTTACCACCTTCAGATAGTGCTTTCTGTAAAATATAAATCAGTGTGGATTTTGTTAGACTTGTCCTCCCATA
>NW_018363367.1:0-2895 GCF_002078875.1 Numida meleagris
AAGGCCAAAGGCCCGGAGAACACTGCACAGAACTCAAATGCAAGGTAAAGAAAACAGCAGGAGAAATCAAAGGCTAAGTTAGGGACAAGGAGAACAACACAGGGAAAGGACAGAGACAAGGAGAACTCAGGAGAAAAAGCACAGGCAGCCTACAGGGTATCCTAAAGTGTACTACTGAGCTCTAGCAGCACGATATTCAGCCACACTACTTCATGGAGAAACGCTGGTAGGTGTACGTTGGCATTACCCATAACAGGGAACAGTATGCAGTCAGGAAAGGCGAGTATGGGGGCATTCCAGGAAATGCAGCTTTCCATTTCTTGCTGACTTCATGAAGAGCCACAGATCTCCGTGCAGTTCGTGCACCACCCAGGAGCACCGCAGTTCTCCGCTGCCACCTGTTGAGAACAATGCAATAATGAAGGCTCCGCCCCACACACGCAGGGGCTACACCCTGTGCACATCGCTCTTACCAGTAGCACTGCAGCAAGACACCTGGGGATGTGAGACATGACGATGCAAAGGAGTTAGGTAATCAGGGCACAGGTGGGCAAGCAGGGAATTCCACATGCTCAGCAGCACTGGAAAACTCACTGAGTACACCCATCGGTACAATCCATGTTCTCTACTGGACCCACCACAGCCATCCCATGCCGGTCCCAGAGTGCAGTGGTCCGAGGACCAACCTTCTTTGAAATGTTGAGTCCCACAGCAGCAGAGCTAGCATAGAAATGGTGCCAGGGAAACAGGAGGGAGAGGGGATGGGGCAGCAGTGCGACAACGTATGTGTAGAGTCTGCAAGTGCAGGGTCTCAGTGTGTGTTCAGAGTAGTCATCTACAGAGGTTAGAGTGGCCGGTGCTGACTGCATTACTTAACACTTGGCCTACTACCATTATGGTTTGTTATGTTTTCAAAATAGGGTTTATACATTAATAAATAGGGTAATTACAGTTACAGTTGCATTATTTTAGGACTGAGGTTACTGTTAGTATTATTTCTACAGTGACTTGTCTAGATTAGTTTAAGTGGATTTTTAAAGTAAGGAATTAAAAAAATGATATTCAGGAGCATTAGGGTTATAATTAAAGCTAGTTATAGGATTAAGGCTACAATTAGTTCAACAATGTTTTTTTTACATTACAATTTGGGTTAAGATTACTTAGACAGAAAACTCCAGGCATTGTTTTTATTGCTACATTGACCATTAGAGAGATTTCTAGCACTGGGTTAAGGGGTAGGATTAAAGTTACATTGAGGATTACTACAATTATCTCTAGAGCTCCCATTAAGCTTAGGGTTGAAATCAAGACTAAAATCAATGCTGCCTCTCAGCCAATCCCACTGAAGCAAAGGCAAGCGGAAAACACAAGGAAACAGCAAGGCCAAGGCAAGGAGAACAGCAAGGGAAGGAAAAGGCAAAACCAAAGGCAGTTAGAACACCCAAGGGAAAAGTAAAAGTAAAGCAACGGCAGGAAGACTGCAGTAAGGCAAACCCAGGCAAGAGCAAATGCATGGGAGAGTGCAGGAAGGAAGGCCCAGGCAAAGGGCAAACGCCAACGCCAAGGAGAACGTGGCAAGGAAGGCCATGGCGAGGGCAAACGCCAACGCCAAGGAGAACTTGGCAAGGAAGGCCATGGCGAGGGCAAACGCCAACGCCAAGGAGAACTTGGCAAGGAAGGCCGTGGCAAGGGCAAATGCCAACGCCAAGGAGAACTTGGCAAGGAAGGCCCGGGCAAGGTCAAGGGTGATGGGAACACTCAAGAAAGGCTGAGGCAATGAGAGCACCACACTGAACGTCAAGGCAAACCAAGGACAAGGACTACAACCGAGGGAAAGCCCAGGAAGAGGCAGAGGCAAGGAGAACACAGCAGGNGCAAACTCAGAGCAAAGCTAACCCAACCCCGTAAGCAAGGCCCAACTAAAACCAGATTACAAGACCAGATGTTAACCTTGCATGCTGAAATCAGCACGACTCTCAGACTGGCCAAAAAGCAGCTGCAGTCACAGACAGGCCAGGACGGAACATGAAAGGCCCCCGTCCGACACCCAGGTGTTGGTTACATGGTTGGGTCAGCCCTGCTCTACAGGCAAACTCTAAGCAGGGCTAACCCAACCTCATAAGCACGGGAAACCCTTTGATGTGGGCTGCTATACAACTCTGAAGAAGATGACTGCAGCAAAGTGTTTGGACACACAGCCGACTTGCTGGTAAATGACTAGCTGAATGGCTAAACAGAAGTGCTGAAACCTGTTCAATGCAGCCGGTGTCCTATGATGAATGCTATTGAGGCCTGTCCAGTCCATGATCTTTATTGATGACCTGGATCAGGGCATGGAACACAGTCTCTTCCGTTTGTACAGGGTGACACACTTCAAGGAAGCATTGATGAACACAGGAGAAGGAAAGCGCTACAAAACTATGTGGACACAATGGATTCCTGTGCTCATGGAATGGGATACCATGACCAAGAGAGCTGCAGCTACACCTTCACTGAACCCTGAAATGCAAGGCTTGAAACATGTTCAGGAAGGCAAGGGGTAAATAGGACAAAGCAAGGATAAGGTAAGGAGAAAAAGACAAGGAGCCTGTAGTGCACACTGATGTAAAGGAACAAGCTCTGGGAGCACTATTAAGATTGTGATTCATATCAAGGCAGAAATTAACACTAGCTCCCAGCCAATCCCAGGGCAGGTTAAGGCAAAGCAAACACCCAATACAAAGGCAAAAAGAACACTGAAAGGAAGGTCAAGACAAAGGAAAGGACAAAGACAAGGAAAACACAAAAAGCAACACCAAAAAGAAGACAAGGGGAAAGAAAACAGCCAGGGAAAGGCAAGGCAAAGACAAAAGCAAAGCAAACACCGCACCAAAGGCCCAGGCCCAACGCCAAGGA
>NW_018363368.1:0-2023 GCF_002078875.1 Numida meleagris
GCTTTTATCTTTTCCCTCCGGCTGGAAAATGGTAACAGAGGAGCAAAGTGCCGTGGGGAATGTAGTAGTCCTTCTCTTCTGAGAACCAGGTACATCCACTACATGATGTTATGATGTGGAATACCAATAACCGAAAATCATAAAACCATGACAACACTGAATTAAAATCTTAATCAAAAGCATCTTCAATGAGTAACTCAGGTGATCCTGGAAATAGCAGTAGGACTGTGAAATGTAAAGATAAATATTCTATTAAAAAGATATACTAAGAAAAATATACAGAAATGTCAACATCTACAGTACGGCTAGGGAGATAGCTCAAGAGCTGAAACACCAACTTTCCACATTAAATGACTGTTACTATGCCTCCTGGCACAGTTTTTCCTAAGCTTTCCACACAACTACACATGCAGGGTGACCGGAGAGAGGCACGTATATCATGGGCCATTGCTGTAAGCAGTGTAGACAAGGTTGAATTGGATTTATATCCTCCAGTTACTATGCTACAGTACTTCAGCACAGTCAAGAAAATTGCACCCTCAAACTAAACATGCCTTTTGTTAATTTTCATGGTCCGAAACTGCCTCATTTCCATACCATGAAAAAGTATTCAAGGAGAACATTATTTCAGACAACTGACGCTTAAAACTAATAACAGTGATGATATTTTTGACCAGGAGAGATCGTATAGGATCCAAATGGGAGGCAAGTCAAACACTAATTAGTACAGATACAGCAAATCAATTCTACTTGTCCTCTAGGACAGGGGATGTTCTATGATCCTCTTTAACATAACAAAATATGCATAGCAATGGTGGTAGAACATCGACAATTACTGCTTTAAAATGTTGAAATAATAAGATGTTCAGGTAAAAAAAACATGATTTAGATATGTTATGCAATTTTGAGACACCTGACCAGCACCAGCCCCTTGAGACAATGGCAAAATAGAGCTTCATTCTGTAAGTCAAAGAAGGAGAAGGCAGCAGTGAGCCCTTATGGCCATGAAGGCCAATGGTATCCGAAAGTGCATTAAAAAGAGCATGGTCAGAAGGTTGAGGGAGGTGATTTCACACCTCTATTCTCCCCTGATAAGGCCGCATTTAGAATACTGGATACAGTTCCAAGCTCCCGAGTTCAAAGAAGGCAGGGATCTCCTAGAAGGAGGCCAGTTGAGGGCGACAAAGATTATAAAGAGACTGAAGCATTTCCTGTATGAGGAAAGGCTGAGTAAGCTGGGCCTGTTCAGCCTGGGGAGAAGATGAAGGGAGATCTGATAAATGCTTATAAATATCTAAAGGGAGGTGGGAGGCAAATGAATGAGACCAGTCTCTTCTCAGTGGTGTGTAGCAACTGAACAAGGAGCAATGGCCTAAAACTTGAACATAGGAAGTTCCACACAAACATGTAGAAGAACTTCTTCACAGAAAAGGGTGATGGAGCCACTGGAACAGGTTGCCCGGAGAGGTTGCAGAGCATGCCTTCTATGGAGATACTTAATACTCATCTGGACACCTACCTGTGTGACATACTGTAGGGAACCTGCTTTAGCAGAGTGAATGGACTTGATGATCTCTTGAAGGCCCTTCCAACATCTGCAATTCTGTGATTCTGTGTAATATATATAACTTCTTCCCTTTGGTCACAGCATAAGTTGAAACTCCTTGTTCAAGCAGCATCATTTCTTTAGCAATGATGCTCCAGGAGAAGTGTCTCAAAGCAACCATCAACTTCTTTATGATTATGTCTGGCAAGACATAATTACAGAAGTTTGACTGATTCTCAATATATACAGTCAGGTTCAGTTAGCACAGTTTTCTACTGGTCTCTGTCATACAGAAAGTGACAACAACATACCACCAAAAACCTCACAAAGAATCACAGAAAACATGAAGCTATGACAGCAATTATTTTTCATCTTTTTCCCATGACAACAAAAAAATTTTCTGTGAATATTTATTATAGGTGCAAAAAGTACTTCAGAATGATAGCTTCAGTTCAGCTTTAAGAAATGAGTAGATTT
>NW_018363369.1:0-2018 GCF_002078875.1 Numida meleagris
AAGAATTTTTTCCAAAGCAGCAATGTGTTCTACTCACTACATTTATTAAATTTACATACTGTCGTTACACAATTGCCAATATTTACATGGAAAATGACTTTTTTTTTAATGTATCTTTGCCAAATGAATGCAGAATTTAAGCAAATCTGAAACTTCAATATGGATTTTTATTCATGGGTAACTGAAGTTAGAATTAGGTACTAATAGTTCATTAAAAGGGAAGCCATTTATCAAAGCCAATTAAATGAATATCTTCATCTATCCAGTTAAAACTATAACTTCCCAATTCATTTTGAGGTCACCAGACAATGTATTTACCATCTCAGATGGAAACATCTGAAAGGAAAAGCAAAGCAATTACTCTACTGCTTTACAAATGTCTTAAGTTTTTGTTCCACTACTTTTTGCTTTTTCGCTCCTTATTTATTTATGTGCTAGTTTTTACTACACATACTTCAACTGAGTTTGGTTTTGGAAGTTAACCTGTTCAAATTATTCAAATGAAGAATTAAATAGGTGTTGCACAAACTTCACAGAGCATACCTGACTTTTCCATGGGGTAACACTCACATGGGGAATCAAATTTCTCATACAGAGAGGCCGGTCACTGTGTTGGAATGGTGACAGGATTCACCACTGCAAGGGCTCTTGTAAGAGCATCTGCAGGGGGATCAGGAGATGCTCCCTATGAGTTCTTGAGGTCCAGGTGGTCTGTGGCCCTGTGTGACTACTGCAGTGCATGCATTAACACTTTCTGTTATCTTAAATAATGTATAAAACATCCCCTAAATATATTAACTATATGCAAAATGTTGCCCTACATGACTATCACTGCACCTGCAGGAGCAGTTTATACAGCTTACCTGCAAGCAGTTTTATAAGTCTTATAACAGGGACTGTTTTGGGGATACCTGCCACAGTCAGATTCTCCACCCAAGGGGTTAAATTACATATTTTAAGCATAAATGTCATTCCCATCAGTTTTGGCCCAACAGGAGTTTCCTAGGGTAATATCTAGGATGTTCTGAAACTCTTGGCTGTTGAGTTCCTACACGAGTAAGCCAAATGCTTTACTGCAAAGCTGCCTACCAGTGTAGTCCACCACCTTGTTTCAAGTCAGATTATTGTCTCAAATCAGTTCATTATCTTTCCCTCAAAACAGTAGCAGGGGAGTTCCTGGACTTAGAGGAAATTGCTAAGTGTGAGGTTATGCACTCGCCAGCACACACACATACAGCCTAGATGCTACAGTTGCAAGAATAAGACAAATTTGAATCTCACCCCTAAAACAGTATTATTACCTAGATACCCTGTATCCTATGTAACAGGTCAATTGCTACAAAAGTGTCTTTGCAGAATCATCAAGTAAAAAAATAGCTGTGTGTGCTTTGCCATAGGAAGTTTCATGCAGGTGTTCAATAAACTGATATTTTATTTTCAAAAAGTGGCAGAAAAGAGGACTTGTAAACTCTTGAGAAATACACGGATTTTTATTTGTTTATTTATTTTTTATCCAGAAAATTTCTGCATAATAATCTTAGTGGGACTAAGTGTATATGTAGTCTGGACTGTTAGATATGAAAATAAGAAATATGAAAACTTGAGAATAATGGTATCTAAAGAAGTGAATACTCAAAACTACAAATAGTTCACAGTAATCCATTTAATGAAATAAGTAGCTCAGTAGCTTATTCAGCACAGTTTACAAACATAAAGTGAGACTTTAAATGATCATATACTATAAGATAAGTAGCTAATTCTGCATGTATCGTGTGAAGGTTTTTTCATTTAAACTAGATGAGGAATAAAGGAATCACAAATCACAATTTTCCTGTCAGTGGTAGGACTACTTCTATTGTCCCTCTTTTCCATCTCAGGAGCTACAATATCTGAAGCTACAAAGATCAGTTTTGTATCTTCAGCGGTGCAGTCGATGCATTGGAAGGAAGGGAAGCCATCCAGAGGGACCTGGACAGGCTGGACAAGTGGGCCCACGAGAACCTAATGAGGTTCAACAA
>NW_018363370.1:0-2017 GCF_002078875.1 Numida meleagris
GATTGGACCCGAGGAAGCATTTTACTCATACACGTGTGGACCAGATTTCACATCTGTAATGGCTTGTAAATATGGCAAAACATTGAATGCTCTAAGTACATAAGTAAAGATATTCTACAATGTGAACAAATTAAGGAGCTCTTCATGGCGAAAAAGGAAGTGGATGTTGGACCTTTGATTGTAAGTTTCTTCTTAAAAGTGGTTTCTAGTCTCTTGGATCTGATGAAACTGCGAAAGCATTTCCTGCTGTCTCTTGAAATGCTTCACTTTCTCAAAGCAGACAGGAGCAGATCCACTTCTCATTAAAATCACTGCAGAGATCTTCCCATTTATTTCAGTGGGATTTGAAGTAGACGCCTTGCGTGGAGTTTGTGTTGACCAGGGTTGGATTCTGACAACTCTTACGTACATGTTCCAGCGTCTGTAATACTGTATATTTCTTCTGTCTGAGAAGCAGGCTCCTCTAGAATTATGTACCTGCCCTAGAATGAATGGACAGCTCTCCTCTCAATTGTCATAAAGATGGTGAAGAGCAGCTTAGCTTAGTTCAACTTTTTGTATTAAAACTGGGAAGGTAGGAGGACTAATCTGACTTAAACAGGAAGCAGAAGACTTCATCCCAGGTCTTGAGTATTTTTTGAGAGCTGAAAGCTTGGCTCAGCAGTCATCTTTCAGCTAGCAGATCATAGCTTTTCTCATCTTCCTTGGCTGATACAGACATGCCAAATGCAGATGTAAATATTAGTTATATTAGAAAAAAAAGAATTTTTTGTCAGTGGAGACTTTTCCATTTGGAGTATTATCTTCATGCAGGTAACACCTGCTGTATGAATTGTTCCCACTAAAGGGAATTCTCTGATCATTTTAATGTAGCTGTAAGCAAAGAATCTTTCATTGTGGACCTAATCCCCTTTTAAACATCAGTACTAACTGGTAAAGTGATTAGTATGACACCAAGTAAACAGAGTAGAGCTACATATGTTCAAGTGAAGAATTTGTCTCAACTTCTGCATAGCAAGCAAATATCTTAATTGTAATTATTACTCTGACCTCCCAGATATGGTCAATTTCATGTTTTCTATGAAAATTTGTCAGCTACTTTTTATGGAGTTGGTTTTGGTCTAAGTCTTTTCATGCTTAATACTTGTGTGTACTTATTTTCTTATAATCTTCTTAGTAACAGTTCTTATGGAAAACAGTTCTTATCCTTCAGTGATAAGAGGAGGGTCTTTGGATTTATTTATTAATTTTTATGGAGTAGAAGTTAATAAAATACGACTGCATAGATTTGCTAAAATTCAGGAATTCTCTTGTGTTTTAGTATGCATGCATCCATACAGAGCTTAGAGCATGATGAAGGTAAAGCAGGAAAGATCTACTGAAGTTGCTGTTACTTGTAGTTAGGTGACTTTTCTGTGTGCTTTTCTGTTGTTTGTTTTTATATTAAATAATTGGTTCAAATGTCTTATTTCTGGCTAATAAATTTCTCTTGCTTCAGGAAAGCCTTGCTGTTGTTTATGCCACGTGCTGTCCCAGTCAGTACACCATATATGAACCTGTTATTAGATTGAAAGGTCAAGTAAAGACTGTACCTTCTCAGAGGCCCTTCAGTTCAAAAGAAGTTCAGAGCAATGTCCTGGATTGTCATCACCTGAAAATACTTCAGCACATTAAATATAATAATCTTCAGGGTATACCACATGAAATCGGAGGAACCGGTGCATTTGTTTTCCTTTTTGCCAGGGTAAGAGAGGTGGAAGATGGAGAGTGCACATCTGGTTTCCTGTATAAAACAGTCCTTTCATCTCAGGCAGCAAATCTTGTATTTCAACTGCCAAATGCATCTTAAAAGTCTGTATGTGGTTTGTTTTTAAAGAATATTTGTGGAAGGGAACTGTGGCATAAGAGTGCATTGCAAGGGAACTTAGCAGTTATTACTGAACTGTGTAATGCTTTTTATAATACAGCTGGTATGTAAGAGGTGCGCTGGGGCTTCTGAATGTCAGAATAAATTTTT
>NW_018363371.1:0-1947 GCF_002078875.1 Numida meleagris
CAGTGGAGAATGGAGGCTGACGGTAGACTACCGCGGCCTGAATGAAGTCACACCCCCACTGAGCGCTGCTGTGCCGGACATGCTAGAACTCCAGTATGAACTGGAGTCCAAAGCAGCCAAGTGGTATGCCACCATTGACATTGCTAATGCCTTCTTTTCCATTCCGTTAGTCACAGAATGCAGACCACAGTTTGCTTTCACCTGGAGGGCCGTTCAGTACAACTGGAACCGTTTGCCCCAGGGGTGCAAACACAGTCCAACCGTTTGCCATGGGCTGATCCCAACTGCACTGGAACAGGGCGGTGCTCCCGAGCACCTACAGTACATTGATGACATTGTTGTGTGGGGCGATACAGCAAAGGAAATTTTTGAGAAAGGAGAGCAAATAATCCAGATCGTCCTGCGAGCTTGTTTCACAATTAAGCGAAGCAAAGTGAAAGGACCTGCACAGCAAATTCAGTTCCTAGGTACTAAGTGGCAGGATGGAGGTCGCCGCATCCCAATGGGTGTGGTCGACAAAATCACTGCCATGTCTCCGCCCAGTAATAAGAGACGCCATCTTTTTCTGCATAGCGGGCTTTTGGAGAATGCACGTTCCAAACTATAGCCTCATTGTAAGCCCCCTTTATCAGGTGACGCGGAAGAAGAGTTATTTTACGTGGGGTCCTGAACAGCAGCAGGCTTTTGAGCAGATTAAACAGGAGATGGCCCGGGCCGTGGCCCTGGGGCCAGTACGGAGGGGAGAGGATGTCAAGAACATCCTCTACACTGCTGCTGGAGAGCAAGGTCCCACTTGGAGTTTGTGTCCAAGAGCCTCAGGAGAGACCCGAGGCCAACCCCTGGGATTCTGGAGTCGAGCCTACGAGGGGTCTGAGGAGCGCTACACTCCAACTGAGAAGGAGATCTTAGCCGCGTATGAGGGGGTTCAAGCTGCTTCCGAAGTAATCGGAACTGAAACGCAGCTCCTGCTAGCAGCTCGACTGCCAGTGCTCAGCCAGATGTTTAAGGGAAAGGTTACCTCCACCCATCATGTTACTGATGCCGCTTGGATTAAGTGGGTTGCGTTGATTACGCAACGAGCTCAGATGGGGAACCTCAATTGTCCAGGAATCTTAGAGGTGATCATGGACTGGCCTGAAGGTAAGAAGTTTGGAACATCAGCAGCAGAGGCGGTATCACGTGCCAAAGAGGCCCCACCATACAGTGAATTACCAGAAAATGAAAAGAAATCTGCTCTATTCACAGATGGATTATGTTGTATTGTAGGGAAGCATTGCTCATGGAAATCTGTGGTGTGGAGCCCTACACGACAGGTTGTCGAGGCCACGGAAGGAAAAGGAGAATCAAGCCAATTTGCAGAGGTAAAGGCCGTCCAGCTGGCATTAGATGTTGCTGAACGGGAGAGGTGGCCGGTGCTTTATCTCTATACTGAGTCATGGATGGTGGCAAATGCCGTATGGGGGTGCTTACAGCAGTGGGAACAAAATAACTGGCAGCGAAGGGGTAAACCGATTTGGGCTGCTGAACTGAGGAAAGACGTTGCTGCCCTAATTAAGATTATGGTTGTAAAGGTGCGTCATGTAGATGCTCATGTGCCCAAGAGTCTGGCTACTGAAGAACAACAAAATAACCATCGGGTAGATCCAGCCTCCTAAATTAAGGTGGCTCAAATGGACTTGGACTGGCAACACAAGAGTGAGTTATTTTTAGCTCGCTGGGCCCATGAGACCTCGGGCCATCAAGGAAGAGATGCAACGTACAAGTGGTCTAGAGACCGAGGGGTGGACTTAACTACGGACACTATTGCACGGGTTATTCATGACTGTGAAACGTGTGCCACAATTAAACAAGCCAAGAGGGTGAAATTTCTTTGGGGGGAAGGGCGATGGCAGAAGTATAAATGTGGGGAGGCGTGGCAGGTTGATTATATCACCTTGCCTCGAACCC
>NW_018363372.1:0-2006 GCF_002078875.1 Numida meleagris
TTTTTTCCTATTCCTTTATGATCCACAAACCACCAAACTGGTTTCTTATTGCCTCTTTAAAAAATTGTATTTAAATTATCCTTTTTTGACCTTCTGAACCCGGTGGCAGCACCCCACGCAGCCTCCCCGCACAAAGGGCCTCTTACCCCAAGGAATCACTAAATCCTCGCCGCCTCTTTGCAAACAGATGCAAGAACTCCCAAATTCACAAACACCTCGTAAGCGATACGGAGAGCACGAGGAGCTGCTTTCATTTGCAAAAACAGTCCTGAAGAAAGACTGGAGGGCTGTCACTTCGCCACCGCTGCTGACTCGTTAAATGGAGAGAGCAAAAGGCAGCTCAGCACTGCGCTGACAGCAAGAACAAAATCATCCCCACTCTTTCCAAGCCCAGGATTCAGCACATTTTTTAATTCTTCTTCTTTTTTTCCTTTTATTGCTGGTTTTAATGTAATATTTAAGTTGGAACTAAAACAGACCATGGAACGTTAAATCACTACCAAATGCAAGTTTACCTACGTATCTGAACTAAATTTTCTCCTACATTTACAAAGCAAAATTCTACCACCTGAACTGCGGGCTCCCATTGCATTAAATGGGAGGGAGCAAGCTCCAGACGTTATTTGGAATATACATGCACTTATATTGTTGTTACAGGTCTCCCTTGCAGAACTAAAAGAGAGCTTTAGTTCCAGACAGTGCCTCTCTGGGGTCATACCCAATGAATAGTGTTTTTTGAAAGGATTATTTCAAAGGAACTCTGAGAAAGAATCTGAAGACTTGCAAGCTACAGAATTGCAGCACGGGAGAAAGCAGATAATGGAATACGACAGCAATGCCTTTTTCATAAACCCAGTAATTTCTATCATAACAAGAAACCCATCGATAATTTGAAGAACTCCCCCCCCAAGAAGGAAACATACACTGTTGCAGAAAGCGCGCTGAAGTACAAAATGAAACAATAATAATGATGATGTTACTGATGAATCCCACAGCTCTGCCTTCCCTCCTGTCTCTCCGCAGTTCCAAGAGAAGCAGCTCCAATCCCTCTCTGCCTCAACCCTGCTAACCAGGGGAGCTCACAGGCACACATCAGAGACCTCGTGATAGATGAGGAGCCCTGGAGAAGAGGCTGTTCTTTATCTGCTGGAAGTTAAGGCCTGCATCTGCTCTCAATTAGCAGGCAATTAGGGGAGTTGAAAACAAACCTGTTTACATTGGCTACGAAGTCTAAAATAATTTGTGAGACGTCAGGATGGGATATTAACATGTTACTGATCTCCTTTCTTTACCTTTTTGCATGCAGTGCAGTATCACATCTTCCTCTCACAGCTCTGTACAGTGACAGACTGACGGACATCTGGGAGGGCAGGGACCACTGAGAGGTTGGGGTGGGAGAAGCGTGTCTTACAAATGTGCGTGCTGGGGACCTGAAGGTGAGGAGTTCTTTGCAAAAAGGAAGGAAAAAGGAAAAAAGGTGGATGTTCACTTGTAACCGTGAAGTAATGTCAGGCCACACGTTACAGCATTCAGAGGGTTCAAGCGCAGTTCCCACAGCAAAGGGCTGGTCTGCAACCTGCTGCAAAAGTGACTGCAGAAATCCCAAGCCATTTGCAGCCCTGTGCTGGAGCTGCTCTGCCTCCATCGGTTCTGACCCCGCATCTCCCTCACAACACCAGTGACCAGTGAGGCTGCCTGCTCCCCAGCACGCACCCTGCCTGAAACATCCCTGGAAGGACACAACCTCTGACCCTCAGAGCTGGGAGACTGTTCTGCTTATTTCTGTGCTGCCTCCTCCCAAACTCCTACCTGCAGCGCTAGCACTCGGTACCGAGCCCTGTGTTCAGCAGTCCATTGGGGTGAGGCTCCTGCAGGCACAACCAGCTTCTCTTCCTTCTCCATGGGTCACTGCTGCTCCACCACATCCAGCACTTTGCAGAAACGTCTTCCTTGAGCAGAAACCTAGAAGTGGCATCGATAGCCTTTACTTCTGAAGTCACAGAAGT
>NW_018363373.1:0-2004 GCF_002078875.1 Numida meleagris
TTCCAGTTATATCATTGTATTATCTCATGTTCCGCTATCATGTTTAGTAAATTTGTTTTCTCCCTTAGCTCTTTGCCACTGTTTTACTTTCAGGCCCGGCTCGGAGCCTGGGTCTGTGCGCCTCTCCACCCCATTAGTCACAGAACCAAGGCAAACCAGGCTGGAACTGTGACAAGGATCCACACAGGAAAGAAGCTCCTGAGTGGGTTGTCTGTCTGTGCTGGACAGTGCAAAGATCGGGCTGAATCAGGCCCTAAATTGAAGCTGGGTGCTGGGAAAAAGAATGCTTGCCTTGATTTGGATTTCTGTTCTGTTGGATTTTTGTTGGTTGGTTCATTTGCTTGTGTCCATTAAAAGGAATTTTGCAGAGCTGTGCATTTTTAATAAACAGAAGCTAAAAACAAGCCTGAGCTGTGCATACCGCAGGGCAGGTGGGGATGCTGCGAGGGCCACCTCTCTCATCCTGCCCCCATCCCTGTTACCTTCCTTGGGCTACATCCCTGGGAGCAGGGAGTGAAGAGAGGTTGAGGGGAGCCAAGGATGTGTCGTGCTGAGGGAGCTCTTTTTTCATCCTTGGTTTTGCCCTTCTGTGCACAAGCCCAGCACTTTCCTCCATTGCCCAAGTTCAGTCTCCCAGGCATCCTCATTCCCTTCCTTATTCTGGTTATCGCCTGGGAAAATTTTCTCCATGATTGCTGATTTCTCCTGTTTGCCACCCCATCACCTCTAGGCCAATTGCTGTGCAACAGCTCAGTAACAGCAATAAAATACCAGGTGTCAAAAGCTGTGACACAGAGGATGAGAATTCCCACAGTGAAATCCAGCTTCCAACGAGAATACTGACAAATGTTCCTTAGCTGCCTCCCATGACGTGAGCCAAAAGGCCAGTCACCTCAAGGGCTACACACCTCAAGTGTTTAGCTGGGCAAGCTCCTCTTGCATCCCTTGAAGGAAACCTGCATCTGCTGCTCCCTTTTCTTTTTTGTACCAGGGAGCCCAGAACTGGACACAGAACTCCAGGTGAGGCCTGACCAGGGCAGAGTGGAGGGGGAGGATCACCTCCCTTGTCCCGCTGGCCACGCTCCTTTTAATGCACCCCAGGATGCCACTGGCCTTCTTGGCCACCGGGGCACACTGCTGGCTCGTGGCCAACCTGTTGCCCACCAGGCCCCACAGGTCCTTCTCTGCAGAGCTCCTCTCCAGCAGCTCATGTCCCAGCCCGTACTCATACTTGCGTTTATTCTGCAAGAGCACGGTGAGCTCTGAGCTGCTCAGCACTCTCACCCTTCGCTGAACTACATCACACTCCCAGTGTCCCTTCCCGTCCCAATCTGTGCAGTAAGGCGGACAAGGATCCAGACAGTCACCCTCTGGTTGCCCTCCCTGAGCTACGCACTCAGCGCTGCAGGATGCTTCTCTATGATTCCGTGGTTCTCGCAGGCCACAGCAAGTCCCTCCTCCTATTGCCCAAATGCGTTTCTCTCGTTAGGAGCTGCTTGGATCTTTAGCAGGGTCCGCTGTGACAGGACAAGGGGAAACGGTTTCCAACTGAAGGAGGGGAGATTTTCATTCCATATAAGGAAGAAGTTTTTTACACTAAGGCTGGTGAGGCATGGACACAGGTTGCCCAGGGAGGCAGTGGATGTCCCCTCCACACCTCTCTTACATCCCTCCAGAGATGGGACCTTCATTAAGTAAAACCGTCTCCAACACTGCCCCTAAACATGTCTGTGCTTCTGTGCTTCTTGTTCAGGAGGATGGGGTAGAAGTGAAGGAAGCCAGAGATTACTGAGGGCAAAGAAGGCAAGAAAGAGACGTACAGGTGAGCACCTGGTGGCTGGGAGTGCTGTGCCCTGCCCTGAGCAAATGGCCAACAGAAGGCAGGGTGATCCCACAGCCCGGTGTCCAGCCTGACAACTCCTTTCTCCTCAAATTCCACTGAGCTTCAGAGCTCAGTTCCCTCAGGCCAGTTTCTTCCAAAGCGCTGAGACGGAGCTGAAGCTC
>NW_018363374.1:0-2003 GCF_002078875.1 Numida meleagris
AAAGAAATGGCCAACATGAAGGAAGAGTTTGAGAAGACCAAGGAAGAGCTGGCAAAGTCTGAGGCAAAGAGGAAGGAGCTGGAGGAGAAAATGGTTTCCCTGCTGCAGGAGAAAAATGATCTGCAGCTCCAAGTGCAGGCTGTGAGTATTGCCATTTATTTTCCATCCAGAAAAAGGGTGTGTAAATTCAGATTGCTCTTTTCCAAGATGAAATTCAGACTATACACGATGAAATGTCAGCTATTTAGTGAGGTAGGCGTCAGTTTGATTGTGAAGCTGAATAAAATGTTTTCTGTCAGTGGCATGGTGAGTCCTCTGATATTCAGTACAAAATAAAAGGGAGCTTGAGATGTGAGTTAGTTCTCTTGCTTTATGCAGAAGAAGCCCTCCAGAGCTAGTCAACGTGAGATACTCAGTGAGTCTTGCAAGATGTAGATCTATCTCACCAAGATCTAAAGTAAACCATGAATGCATTCTGAATATTAAATGCAATCTAGAGTTCAAACTGATGGTTGTAAATTCAGCTGCTCCATAACTAGTGGTTATTCACTCATTGAGGAAGGGGGAAATACAGTTTCATATTCACCTCAGTCCAAGAAGAAATGAATTCAGAGCTCCTGCTTCTGAAGAAGTCTCTTCTCCCGGGGTTTTTGAAAGGTGTTTTACTATGGACAGGAGTTTTCAGAAATCCCTGGAAAAGTGCTAAGATGCACCCTAATACAGGCAGATTTTGGAAAGGTGAAAAGGTTTTCTGAGCCCTGCCCATCCTGCAGTTTGTGGGCATTAGCAAGTAATCCTCAAACACAAAACTCATATACCAAATTTAGAGAGCAGATATATGTATAATAACATTAAATCATCATCTCAGGACAGGCACTTCATTCCTCTATATTCTTTAGCCTTAATTTAGTACTGCACAAAACAGCAAAGATGAGTAAGCAAAAGTATTTGCATTAATTTCTGAGTATCTTAGCTATTTGCATCTGCAACTTGGATTTTCATTATATGCCATGTAGTAGATGCGTTATTAACAAAATCCCACTTTGTAGGCACAAAAAATTTTAAAAACAAAAGTATCATTTAAATATATATTACAACATTGTTTGATATTCAAAGCCCATCTTATAAAGAAAATAAAAAAAAACCTGAATAAGTTATTCAAATAACTAGAATTACCAAATACACTTGTTTCCTTTAGTTATGTAGTTATTAGAGCGTTCAGTTAAAAAAACTGAACATCTACAGCATATTTTTTTCTCAGTATTAACAAGAAAAACACCAGTTTTGAATGTCTTACTAGTAAAGGTGTCTGTCAGTTAAATCCATTTAGTGCAAAGCTATACCAATAAAGTATCAAAGCCTGAAAGAATACAGATCTAGCTGAAATCAGCATTAAAAACTCCAGACGCAGTGATTAGAAATATAAGTATGCCACTACAGGATGTGCAGTCATTGTAATCTGTGAATGTAGAAGAGTGATATTCTACTTTATCTAGCATTATTTTCTGAAGAATATAATCTTTGCCTCCCCATGTATTACTAGGTTTAGCATTATCAATTAAAAAAGGGAAGCTACTGATTAGCATGTATAAAGGAAAAAGCTAGTAAGTCCATTCCACTGACAAAAGCAGATGATCAACATTCTGTGATTCGTGTCACTGCAGGAGGTATCCACACAACTACCACTTCTGTGAGACAGATTTGAAAGAGCTTAATGAAAATCAAAATGATGCCCAAAAGAGAGTGTGCATAACTTTATTCCAGATACAGAAACTGAAAAAAGAGTTAAAGAATGGAAGAGCTATTTCACATATAGCTTTTAGACATGCCAATTTACTGAAATAAAACATAAAAAAAAATGTAACTATAATAAATATAGAAAATAAAGATATCTTGTGTCTCACCACAAGGAAGCAGATAGCTTGGCTGATGCCGAGGAAAGATGTGACCAGCTCATCAAAACCAAAATCCAGCTGGAAGCCAAAATTAAGGAGGTGACTGAA
>NW_018363375.1:0-1942 GCF_002078875.1 Numida meleagris
CACCACTACCAAAATGGAGTGGACCTGGAGCAGATGGAGGAATATAAAGGGAGGACAGAACTGCTCAGGAACGGTCTCTCTGATGGAAACCTGGATTTGCGCATCACTGCCCTGAGCTCCTCTGATAGTGGCTCATACAGCTGCGCTGTGCAAGATTTTGATGACTATGCAGAAGCTGTGGTGAACTTGGAGGTGTCAGGTCAGAGGCTGGGATGATGCCTCCAGGTGTCGCTGGGTTTGTGTGTCCCACCCCCACCTCTGTCCATCCTCATCCTCATGGCCATGGATGGAGTGATGAAGGACAGGAGCCTTTGAAAGAGGATGGGGTTGAGTTGTTCCAGGAGATGCTTGGGTTGGAGCGGGCACACGGTGTGATTTGGGGATCGATCTGCATGGATTAGGTGGTTGGGTTTGTTTCTGGGATGGGTTTCTTCCTGGCTTAGTGGCAATGGGCACAGGCTGCTGAGCAGCTCCTCCACCTGTGCCAGTCTGGGGATGCTGCCATTGTGCCTCACTGCTCCCTGCTTGCTGCCCCTTCACATTCTGGCATATCCCAAGTCTGACTCTTGCTTTTCCACACAAGGGAATGGAAATGGAACCCTTCTCCTGATGTTTTTTCCAGATCCCTTTTCCCACACTGTCCATCCCTGGAAGGTGTCTCTGGCTGTGGTCCTCACACTTCTGCTTGGGTCATTTGTCATCATTGTTTTTCTCTACAGAAAGCAAGGTGAGCTGAGAGCAGAGGGGATGGAGCTCATGGAGGTGCTGTGAGGGACAGGGATGGTCGGGGTGGTGCTGAGCTCTTGTCCATGCAGGTACACAGGAGGAGGAAGGGAGATTTTCCCTGAGATTCCCAGTGCTTATTCAATAACTTTTGCCTTTTTTGGGGGGAATATAGGAAGAGGAAAAAGAAAAGGGGTGTGGTTGGGAAGACAGGAACGTGGCTGGAGCGTGGGGGAGGTGGGAAGGTCCAGAGCCTCTGGAGACATCCCCAGAAACCAAGCTGCCCTGCTGACCACCTCTTCCTCCACTTTGTTTTGCAGCGGCACAGCGCAGAGAGCTGAGTGAGTCCATGCAGCCCCTTCCACCACCAAAGTCCCTTGAATGGAACTGATAGAAGACTGCAGAGTGCTGGGTTTATGCGATGGGTTGGGGCCATGGGATCTTTGGGGCCTTGAGATGTGTTGGGGCAATGGGATGTACTGGGGTTGTTGGATGTGTCGTTCCTGAATGATCCACTTGCAAAACTCTTCCCCAATCCATTCCTTCCTATTGGATTAATTCCTTTTTGCGGCCAAAGTGGTCATTGGTCACTTAGCAGAACAAAATGATTTGGGGTCTGGGCATGGTAGCAGCCCTGGGTTGAGAAGCTGTTCCCTCTGACCATGCATTTCCTTTGCTTCTATTTTGCAGAGAGAAAAGATGCAGATTTGGGTAAGTCTCCATCCCCAGTCTGAGGGAATTCAGGGTCTCCCATGGCATTGCTGTGGGATGAGCAGCTGTCCCCTCTGACCATGCACTGCTCTTCTCCTTCTTTTCCAGTGGAACAAGCTGAAACACTAGGTGAGTTTTCTTCCCCAAACCGAGGAATTTTGGGTCTTCCCATGGGAAACTGTTCCCTCCGATCATCCATTGCTGTTGTGTTTGCTTTTGCCTTCATATTAGTAAAATTCCTTTTTGGGACCAAAGCAGTCCCTTGCCACTTACCAGAACAAAAAGAGTTGTGTCTGGGCATGGGAGCAGCCATGGGATGGGAAGGTGTTCCCTCTGATTCTGCATTACCTTTGCTTCTATTTTGCAGAGAGAAAAAATGAAATGCTGAGTAAGTCTGCCTCCCTAAAATGAAGGAAATTGTGGTCTGGCATCAGGATGAGAAGCTGTAACTTCTCTTTGTGACTCACTTTTGCTTTTTTTTTTTTTTTTTTTTTTTTTTTTTTTTTTT
>NW_018363376.1:0-2000 GCF_002078875.1 Numida meleagris
CCCCCCCCACCCCGGTGCCTCCCGTCTGTCCATCCGTCCGTCTCTCTCTCTCTCTGCTCAGCCCTCCGGGTGCTAGGTGTGCCCGAGGTGGGGTCTGCCCTGGTGTTTGGATGGGTGAAAATGGGGATGGGGGCCTCGCTTGTGCCTCAGTTTCCCTGTTCTGTGCTCCCTGCATTCTTTTCTTTGGGGGGATGTCCTCCTCCGGCTCTGCTCCAGGGGAAAGCAGGGGGGAGCGAGGAATAGCCCCCTCCCCACGTGGCCGGAAGGGAAGATTTGGGGGACAGAGCTGCTAGACCCAGAGCGCTCGGCTCACCTTCCCCAGCTGCAGATGCAGAGCCCCCAGGGGATTCCCCGCACTCCCCATCAGCAGCAGCAGTGCCCGACCCCCCCCCAAGCAGCACAGCCCAGCCCATGCCCGGCCTCCCCCATCCCGGCCCCCCAAGCCTCCCAGCAGGATGCACCCCGCATGCAGAAACATCACAGGAGGGGAAAGCACAGAGACCTGGGCTGTGTGGGGGCCACGCCAGGATTAGCACCCAGGTGAGATCCCTGGTCCCCCCCCTCCAAGGGAAACTTCAGCCCTGAGCCTGGCGGTGCCCCCACCATGACCCCAGCACAGCAATGGGACACAGGGGGGTCATGAACAGCCACAGGGACAGGGATGGGGACAGGGAGAACGAGCTGGGGGGGGAGGGGAGGGTGCAGGCACAAAATGGACCCAAATGGTGCCAAGCATGAAGGGTGGCATGGGGCAGCACACAGCAACGTGTGCGCACGGCTGAGTGTGCAGAGGGCTGAGTGTGCAGAGGGCTGGGTGTGCAAAGAGCTGGGTGTGCAAGGGGCTGGCCACGCATAAGATGCACTCCATGCAGACGTGTGCGTGAGGTGCATGCACAGCAAGAAGCGTGCAAAGCAAGGTGTGCGTGAGCGTGCACGAGTGTGCACAAATGCGCAAGTGCACTCGGGGCCGCAGCCCCATGGGGAGGGAGGAGGCGGGGACACAAACACACACACACACACACACACACACATGCACACACGCACACACGGCGGTGGGGTGGCACACACTGTGGGGACGCGGCGTGCTCGGCACTGCCACGTGTACGAACCCAGGTAGCTATTCTGGGGCACATCGCCCGCCGCGCCGGGCACCTTCTCGGTGGGGTCTGGGCTTTTGTACACCAGCTGGTCGGGGTCTGAGCTATCAATGTTTGTCACAAACAACAAACCTGCGCAGCGCGTCGGGGCCGAGAGAGAAAAAGAGAGAGGGCGTCAGCGGGGGCACGAGATGGGGCAGGCTGGAGCCGGGCAGGGGGGGGACATGGGGGTCCCCACGCCGCACCGGGCTCCGCCGTGCCCGTACCGAAATAGCTGTTGGCAGGCACGGGGATGAGCGAGGGGTCCTGGTCCTTCTCGCCCCCGGCTTCGTAGGGGCCGTCGTCGTAGCGCAGGAAATCGAGGGAGCTCTGGTTTAGCAGCTCCACGCGCACGTTCCCTGCGGAGCCGAGGAGGGGTCAGAGGGACGGGGGGCGGGGGGGACCCTCCTGGGGACAGCTCAGAGGAAAAGGGTGCAGGGGGTGGAGTATGAGGAGAGAGGGAGCTGCCCCTGCGTGGGCACCGCAATGCACAGACACACAGACACAGCAGTGCATGGACACATGGACACAGCAATGCATGGACAAATTCACACAGCAATACACGGACACATGGACACAGCAATGCATGGACACATGGACACAGCAGTGCATGGACACATGGACTCAGCAGTGCATGGACACACACACAGCAGTGCATGGACACACGGGCACAGCAATGCATGGACACACGGACACAACAATGCATGGACACACGGACACAGCAATGCATGGACACACACACACACAGCAGTGCATGGACACGTGGACACACACACAGAAATGCATGGACACATGGACACAGCAGTGCGTGGACACATTCACTCAGCAGTGCATGGACACCCAGACACAGCAATGCATGGACAC